>NC_034191.2:25507097-25782097 GCF_002021735.2 Oncorhynchus kisutch
GAGGGAGGGAGGGAGAGACAGAGAGAGGGAGGGAGAGACAGAGAGAGGGAGGGAGAGACAGAGAGAGGGAGGGAGAGACAGAGAGAGGGAGGGAGAGACAGAGAGAGAGCAAGAGAGAAAGAGAGAGCGAGAGGGGGGGGGGAGGTTTCTATTCCTATCTGTCTGTCAGGTCTGGCTGTGTGTCACTGGGCAGAGGGAGACTGAGGAGGAGGGAGACTGAGGAGGAGGTTTCTATTCCTATCTGTCTGTCAGGTCTGGCTGTGTGTCACTGGGCAGAGGGAGACTGAGGAGGAGGGACACTGAGGAGGAGGTTTCAAGTCCTATCTGTCTGTCAGGTCCCAGTCAGGTCTGGCTGTGTGTCACTGGGCAGAGGGAGACCGAGGAGGAGGGAGACTGAGGAGGAGGTTTCTATTCCTATCTGTCTGTCAGGTCTGGCTGTGTGTCACTGGGCAGAGGGAGACTGAGGAGGAGGGAGACTGAGGAGGAGGTTTCTATTCCTATCTGTCTGTCAGGTCTGGCTGTGTGTCACTGGGCAGAGGGAGACTGGGGAGGAGGGAGACTGAGGAGGAGGTTTCAATTCCTATCTGTCTGTCAGGTCCCAGTCAGGTCTGGCTGTGTGTCATTGGGCAGAGGGAGACTGAGGAGGAGGTTGCCATCTTGGATGGAGATGGACTACAACTGATTGAGTAAACAATCATCCAGTAGCATTATTAAAAGGTGTGAATTGCAATGATAGCCAGTCTTGAAATTGAACAGACCATTATAGAGTTACATTTTTTGACAAGAAATCCCCAAAACATTGGTATATCAAATAAAATGAAAACATCTTACTGTAGGATTTCTAGTTGGCTAGGGTGTACACACTTTGAGTAAAATGTGTTAGCTGCACAGCAGTAGTAAAAGCATCTGTTGTTTTATCTTTCTGATCTGAACCCTTTCTCTGTAAGAGAGGGACTGAAAATAAGGTAGAACACCACATGCAAATAACTGTTCCCCTGGGCCCTTACTTAGTCTGTCTCTAATTGAAGTATTGACGGGTTTAAATGAAGCAGAAACTCACTGAAGAGCTTCAACGGCCTGGGACACACACACGCATGTACACATGCACACATGCACACAGAATAGTTAGGGCAAACAGGCAGCAGAATAGTTAAGGCAAACAGGCAGCAGAATAGTTAAGGCAAACAGGCAGCAGAATAGTTAGGAGCAGACAGGCAGCAGAATAGTTAGGGCAGACAGGCAGCAGAATAGTTAGGGCAGACAGGCAGCAGAATAGTTAGGGCAGACAGGCAGCAGAATAGTTAGGGCAGACAGGCAGCAGAATAGTTAGGGCAGACAGGCAGCAGAATAGTTAGGGCAGACAGGCAGCAGAATAGTTAGGGCAGACAGGCAGCAGAATAGTTAGGGCAGACAGGCAGCAGAATAGTTAGGGCAGACAGGCAGCAGAATAGTTAGGGCAGACAGGCAGTAGAATAGTTAGGGCAGACAGGCAGCAGAATAGTTAGGGCAGACAGGCAGCAGAATAGTTAGGGCAGACAGGCAGCAGAATAGTTAGGGCAGACAGGCAGTAGAATAGTTAGGGCAGACAGGCAGCAGAATAGTTAGGACAGACAGGCAGCAGAATAGTTAGGGCAGACAGGCAGCAGAATAGTTAGGGCAGACAGGCAGTAGAATAGTTAGGGCAGACAGGCAGCAGAATAGTTAGGACAGACAGGCAGCAGTGCATACTGAGACACTAATGGTGTTCTTTTTCAATCCACTCAAGCGAATAAGTACACTTTTACAGAAAGCATCTTGAGTCTACGAGTGCACAGTTCAGGGTTTATAAGGCATGAAATGTGATATTTTGATGAGTGACAAGAGTACAGCTGTACCATCATGTAATGACTGAGCTTCCAACCCCCCAGTAGCATGATGGATACCACTAACAAAAGCCCCAAATACATCACAACTCTGGGCTTTCTGGATAATCAGAATGTTCTCATTTCTAAGATGTCAATCATCATTAAATTTAAATAGTCTTGAGAGATTTGAGTAAAACTAAACAGGAAATGAGAGTAGGCTATAGGAGAGAACGAGCAAGAATCTATAAAGTAGGGAATCTATACACCTCACTACACAGAGACACGCTCACAGTGGGTCCCCTTTACAATTAATATTACTGTAACACCCCTTACTGTAACAGCCCTAAATCTCCCTCCGTCTTCCTGATTAAGCTTTTGAAGGCTTATGGAATCTGGTGATAAGGAGCAGCTCTCAACCTAACTCCTCCATCCTGCATAGACCTATAGTACAGTACAATGTAGTCAGCTCACACATACACACACTGACAGTAGGCTATGAAACGCTATGAGACTGATACATTAAAAGCTAATCTCTTGCTCTCCCCTCCTCCCCCTGTACATTCCCAATGATATCGTGTGTCCTGGGGCGTGCTGGTCTCAGTGTCAGGGTGGAAGCTGATCTGGGGCTGAGGCTGGGGCGACGGCGCTGTGTGAGGATAATACGCTTCAACCCTCATTTTATCATCTCCTCTCCTCGCCGGGCATGCTGGGAAAGTAGGCCACCATGCCATGCAATGCCTCACTGGGCTATACCCCCCAAACACACACACACACACACACAATGAAATGCATATAGCCTATAATACACCCACACACAGAGATTTATACTACACACACACACTCCTCAGGCCGGCCCAGTGTTCTTCTTACAGGCCATACAGTACAGGGATGACAAGTTGAGTGGAGCCACTCTAATGCCCTGTTCTCCTGCACAATTACTCTCTCACATGTCAGGAGACAAATACCTCCTGGGAAAAGAAGGCAAAGAGGAGAGGAAGAGGCTTTCTTGTGACTGGAAGCGTCTTGCTGTTGTTGGGCCTGGCTATGGTGTACAGCCAACTGTTTGTCAGTGATAATTAGGCATTAACCAACTGCATAGCTACTGTTTATGGCATGCTGACCAATGACCTGGGTGGTAATGTAAAAAAAATAAAAAAAATAATAATGGTGCCCGGGCCCAGCCAGTTGCTGATTGGGTGTGTAAATGTGTTGTCTCACAGGTCCAGCCACTGCATGGCAACCACGGCCTCCAGTGAGCTAATGTACTGATGGAAACACAGAGTGCTACATAAGCACTTCCATGTTAGCCTCATTAACTATGACAAGCTCATACTGTACAGTACACTGGGTGGGGTAGGCCAGAGCATCGTAGCCATGCTGGCTAGCATACAGCCAATGTCTGTTGCATCCTCTCAGTGTCTTAGCCACACCATGATCAGAGACTGTTTGTTTAAATAGATGGTTCATGCTTGTTTGCACAAATCAGTGTAGAGTATATAAAACGCAATGGTATGGAATGAACCTAAACGTCTGTGCACGTCTGCGTGTATTGATGATGGGATGTGTGTTTATGGTTACTGATGTGTGTGAGAGTGTGTATTTATTTACATTATGTGAATCTGAATGGATGCATGATAGAGAAAATGTGTGCGCACGTGTGTGTGTAAATGAGGGCTTGTGTGTACTGTAGGAGCGCACGTGTGTGTTACCATCTTTGCGTGGGTTTGTGTGTGTCTGTTTGCATATTTGTGCAGCAGTCAATGCCAGGAGGGAGCTGCCTTTGGCTCTGACAGAGAGAGCAGCTTAGCGGGGGGTCTACTGCAACAGCTTGATAAGAACAGCAACAGAAAATAAGCTCTACTCACATCTGAGCACCATCAAATGAGAATAATTCCCCCATGCAGCGAAGCCAGACTAGCAGTGCCAGGAGACTGGTGACCAGGGTCATTAACTTCTTAGGGCTAGGCCCCTTTTTTCTCCACTTCCTGCCTGAATGAGTGGTTAGAGCGTTGGACTAGTAACTTCCTGCCTAGTGGTTAGAGCGTTGGACTAGTAACCGGAAGGTTGCAAGTTCAAACCCCCGAGCTGACAAGGTACAAATCTGTCGTTCTGCCCCTGAACAGGCAGTTAACCCACTGATTCAATGTACAGTTACTACAGTAGCCTAAGGGCCATCTGAGGAACCCTAAGGTCAATTGTTCAATGTCTAAACCTTTGAAATGACACAGCATCTAATGAGTGACCTTATGTCACTGAACTGTGTCCCAGTTCCTCTCCAAGTCCCACTGACATTAATGATGCTTAGCCTGGCCATGGCCCAGGACTTGGCTCTGTCTCGGGTTGGTTTTGTAACCAGCAAGTGATTAGTGATGCTACAGTTACATTAGACTGCTGCTGGTACTGATTAAAATAGACCTGGCAAGGCAGGCCCTCTCCCCCTTGTCGGTTAAACATGATGTCTACAAGGCTATAGGAGAACACTGTAATACAAATCAATATGCAGCCAGGGACAGGGCTAATACCAGAAGATAACATATAGGGTGGTCACATTTCTGTGACTTCAGGGAAATACAGATTGAGAGATGGCACACTGGTGACCTTATGAAGGTGCTATATGTCATTTTAAATCTGATGTAGGTGATGTAAGACAAGTAGGGCAACATAATCATTATCAGAGAAAGAGAGAGAGAGAGAGAGAGAGAATCAGAGAGGGGGAAAGAGTGAGATAGAGAAAGCAGGCCAGAGAACAAGAGAGCACAGTGGTGTAGTGGTGTAGTGCTCTGTCCCTCTCTTTTGCAATTGGCAGACTCCGCTTGAATGAAGAGTTCAGGGTGTAATGGACGGGACATAAGTCCTTAGCTGCTCACGCACACACACACCCACCCACCCAGGGCCAAAGGAACAGTGACTAAACTGTGGGATCAAGATTTTACCCTTATATTCCCCTCATTTGCTCTGACCCAAACTCACAGATGCGATACACACTTGTCATTTGATGCTTCACCCAACAATACCAAACAGAGTTAGTCTAATAAGGTAGTCAGAAAGAAACATTACATTGTTTTTGGAGTCTTACTTTTGATGGTGAGGTACATGGATTTGCTGACGTCAGCTCCCACGTCGTTGCTGACCTTACACAGGTAGTAGCCGCTGTCCTCCTCCAGCACGTGTTTGATGAGCAGAGAGCCGTTGACCAGCAGCTGGATACGGGAGCCAGAGTTCAGGGCGATAGGCTGGAACTGGGGAACCCCGTTACCTAGGGAAGAGACAGGAGGGACAGGGCCACGAGTCATGGATGATATAACCTGAGATCCACATTTTAAATGCATTTAGCACCTTGAAAAATTGTGTACATATTTGTAAAGGACGTGTAAGTCTACAACATACTCTAATCCTTAAACTGAAACATTGTATTTGGCATAAGCAATGTAAGGTTAACATGGGGATGGTGTGCTACAATTTCCCCTTACTAATTTAAATCCAAAGCTACTACTGTTTTTGTTTTTAATGCTCATGTTTTGGGTCAAGACTATTGACAGATGCGCATCCTTATTTGACTTGTACAGTGTGTGTAACGCTTTAGTGACAAAGCTTTAGGGATTTAAGGACAGTAAACATGTCTCTTAACACTGCCCCTAAACCTCAGCAGCTGCTGTGGAGGATGTAGCCACTAAAATGAGGTAATCGTTAAAGAGATAGTGCTCATGTTCAACACCAGAGCAGATTGCTGAGGAAGAAAACAACAAGACTGCAACTTGGCCTTGAAACAAGGAATCAGTCAATAAAATGCAGAGCAGTTTCCTTTACACAAAAAAGTACTCTTATTTTCCTTTGTTTTTCCTTGATTTTCTGTCTTTAAGCCAGGTTTGGTATCCTTCATGTGAACAACATTGAACATGTAAGCATGTACATTTACAAATCTACACATCAAAGACGGAACATTGTATTGTACATATATTTTGGGGTAAATACAACCTAATCTCCAAAGCATTGGTTTTGTCTTGGTGAAACACAAAGATTAGTATTAGTATATACATGCTTTTTGTAGGTCAAATATTCTTCATTTGTTGGGCATATCTCCCTGGTGGTGAGGTATTCCTCAGCATACTAGTATACAGCCTTATACTTTTCACATATTAGGGAACAAGGTATTTTCTATAATCATCCATGTTTCTGTTGGAGGTAATGTTGGACAGTTTCATTCAAAAAGGTCAAACTTCAGTACTGTAGGAAATGTTTAATACTGAAAATGTTCAGGTCAACGAGCTGCCTGGAAATGGAAATCCACTCAGAGCTGTAAGTGGTCTACCTATGTTAGAGCAACACATCCAGGCTCGCTCATAGAGTATTAAACATATGTCTGAACTGGGCCAGATATTAGCATGCGATAAAGTTCGCGTGTAAAGATAAGGACATTTAGTGAACTGTGGGTTTTGGTCCTTAATTAAAAATCCAGTCAAGTGCCTATGGTTAGCGAGGGGTCAAGTGGCAGTACTATTCCCACTCTGCTGCCTTGTAGACGAGAAGGGAGAGAGAGAGATAGCAAGAGAGGAGGACGTGCTCTTGAATGATGGATTTTGCATATCCAGAGGGAGCTAGCAGTTATGCTAATACCAGCTGACCTTTCCTTCTTCACTGTTCTATCTCTCTGTGGCTCTGCTCTGCTAGCACCTGACTGGGAGAATAAAAAGCATTATCCAGAACCACAACATACAGCAACACACGCACTTACAAATTAGGTGTACATCTCAGATAAAGGCCCCAGCCGAGGCTTCACTCTGCCATCGCCGTGGCGACAGACCAAGGTTCTGCCAGACATTTTTAATCAGACAGGAGGTCTAAGACATTGAGGAGCATCTCTCTCACATCAAACCCAATCTCCTCTCGGTCCCAGGGAGCCAAAGTCACAAACAAATCCCATCAAAGCCTGGCTGCTGTCTGTCTGGCCCTGTCTCCACGCCTTTGATGCCCCTCACACGGCCCCCACACCACCCAATTGGTTGGATTGGTTGTTGTCTCTCCATTGTGGGAAGCTTTCATCCCAGGTTATGGGCGAAGCAGCAAACACCTGGGTCCCCTCTTCAGCTATCCAGGTCAAGTGCTGTGGCACTTTGTTCACCTGCTCTCTCACACCTCACTGGTAGCTCCCCCACCTCACAACCGACAGTGGCTGTACACCTGCGACCTGTGACAGTGTGTGTGTACACCTGCAGTTGTTGAACCACATCATACACGGGCTGTGGACGAAACAGATGGAACCCATATGGCTTCAACTACTACTACCGTTAATCCCTCCAAAAGAGCTGCCGTTACATCCCCAAACAATGTCCATTAATACGTTTGTATAACCATTTAATTCATGCTACCGACAGTCTTCTGATGCTTGATTTACGTATCTGTTTACCTTTGGAGTGTTTCCATACAAGGGTGGGGCGTGGATAACCCTCAGCAGAGCAGTTGAGGGTCACAGTTTTGCCATAGATCCCATCCTGGTCTGTGGGCTGCACCACAAACTGAGGAGGAACTGGAGGAGCAGAGGGAACAACACACAAACTGACTTACTAGTACTTCTGAGACAGAAAGATAGTAGAAGAGAAAAAGAGAGCATTGGAGAGAAATCACAGTATAAAGACAGATGAGAAGCAACGGAGAGAGGAGCAGAGAAAGAAACAGAAACAGAGAGAGAAAGAAAGACAGTACGAGTCAGGGAGCGAGAGGAGGGAACCTAAGACAGAGGACAGAGACAGAGGAACAACGTGCTAGCCTCCTCTCACCCCTGACAATGAGCTGACTCTGGTGCTCAACGGCTGCAGCCTCGTTGCGTGCAATGCAGGTGTAGTTTCCGTTGTGGTCTGGGGACAGGTTGGAAATCCGCAGTGAGCTGGTGAACTCTATGTTGTCGATGGTAACCCCCAGACTGGCAGGGATTGGCCGCCCGTCCTTCTGCCATGTGATGTCCAGGGGCTGGTCACCTGACATTACCACGCAGGGGATGAAGACGCGTTGACCAATGGAGAACCGCTGGAATGCAAAGGGCTGGATGTACGGTGGAACTGGAGGGGAAGAGGGAGAGAGGTGACCATAACCACATTAGGCTGAGAGACAATACAAAGCCAACTGCTTTTTTCCGGAAAATGTGAAGTCCAAGATGGACAAAGGGAGCGTTGTTGGGGCTGTATTTCTGGACTTAAGGAAGGCTTTTGATACTGTTAACCATGAGATTCTCATCACAAAATTGTCCAAGTTCAACTTTTCCCCTGATGCCTTGAGATGGATGAAATTATACCTTGAAGGCAGAACTGTGTGTCAGAGTGAGCAATGAGCTGTCTCCCACTCTTAGCTATGATGTGGGCGTGCCCCAAGGGCCAATACGGGGCCCCTCCTGTTCAACATGTACATAAATGATCTGCCTTCTGTCTGTACTGGGTCTGAAGTTCAAATGTATGCAGATGATACAGTGATATATGTGCATGCAAAGAGCAAACAACAAGCTGCACAAGAACTCACTACTGTAATGGTCCAGGTTACAAAGTGGCTCAGTGACTCGTGTTTGCATCTCAATGTTAAAAAAACTGTTTGCATGTTCTTCACAAAGAGGGCAACAGATGCTACTGAGCCAGATGTCTATGTGTCAGGGGAGAAGCTCCAGGTGGTATCTGATTTTAAATATCTTGGCATCATACTTGATTCCAACCTCTCTTTTAAAAAGCATGTGAAAAATTCAACCAAGCTAATTTCCGATTTATAAGAAATTGTTTGACTACAGAGGTAGCAAAACTGTACTTCAAATCTATGATACTCCCCCACTTAACATACTGCTTGACTAGTTGGGCCCAAGCTTGCTGTACAACATTAAGACCTATTCAGTCAGTCTACAAACATGCTCTCAAAGTGCTTGATAGGAAGCCCAATAGCCATCATCACTGTTACATCCTCAGAAAACATGAGCTCCTGAGTTGGGAAAATCTTGTGCAATACACCGATGCATGTCTTGTATTCAAGATCCTATAAATGGCCTGGCTCCCCCTCCACTCAGTATTTTTGTTAAACAGAAAACCCAAACATATGGCAGCAGATCCACAAGGTCTGCCATGAGAGGTGACTGTATAGTTCCCTTAAGGAAAAGCACCTTTAGTAAATCCGCTTTCTCTGTGAGAGCTTCCCATGTCTGGAATACACTGTCATCAGACACACATAACTACACCACATATCACACTTTCACAAAATGCTTGAAGACATGGCTAAAGGTCAATCAGATTTGTGAACTTGGTCCCTAGCTGTGTGTTGCCGCTTTCCATGTCTGTTGTCTGTAACTTGTGAGGTGTGGAAACACTTTGTTGCTTTTATGAATTTTGTCTTGCTGCTTTTTGTTCTATGTTGCTCTGTCTGTATGCTACGTCTTGCTTGTCCTATGTTGCTCTGTCTGTATGCTACGTCTTGCTTGTCCTATGTTGCTCTGTCTGTATGCTATGTCTTGCTTGTCCTATGTTGCCATTGTCTATATTGTAATTGTTTTTAATAACCTGCCCAGGGACTGCGGTTGAAAATTAGCCGGCTGGCTAAAACTGGCACTTTTACTGAAACGTTGATTAATGTGCACTGTCCCTGTAAAAATAAAATAAACTCAAACTCAAACTATACCGGTACAATCTCCTGTGTGTCATACTTCAATATTCTATCAATCCCTTTGGTCATTGGAAATCGTTGAATAGACTCTGAACTCAGAAGGACTGAGAGTGAATCATCACGTAATTCCACCTTAGTCATTCCTCCAGTCTAGCCGAACATTCTGTACTCTGAGTCGGAGCAAACAGTACCAAGAACAGGTGTACTATTCCATAAACACTTGAAGGGGTGATTCTGTATTTTGGTGACTCATCCCACATCAGTCTGTCTAGAAACGACCCTCAAGAAGGGAGAAAACAACATGTTATACAAATGAATGAAGAATCAGGCCCCATGCTAGACTACATAACGACCTAGATGTGAGATCCTGCTCAGTAAGTCCACTGTGGCACCTTCTCAGGGGACTCTCCAGCCATCTCGCAAGTCAGCTGCATTTGAGAATCAATGAGTTAAAATAACACTGAAATAAGCAGCACTTGAGCACTGATTTAATTCACAACAAAGTAGTGATAATGGACTCCTGGGATCTCCCCAGCCGCTTTCAGAATTTGAAGCTTGAGCAGAGCAAATTAACTAAGATACTTGTAGCGGGGAAGTGTTGCTTTATATCATGTGGTCCCCCTTTCCCCCGCCCCACCCCAGCCTCATCTCCTGGAAATGTTTTAAGCAGTGGCTGCATCATTCATGACATGGATATGAGGCATGGGGAATCACTCGTTAACATTCCCATTACGTATTCTGGGTCTCTGGTAATCAAGCTCAATCACTACTGTATGTGCAGTCATACTAATGACTCTAGTTTAGTCTCACATACCAAAGAAGCAGTGGTCATAGCAGTGGTGAATGTCAGGCATTTTTTCTGTAGCTTATGATGTCTCTGGCCAATGGGAGTATGACCTTCGAGGTCACTTCCTATCTCTGCCTACAGCATTGCCATGTTCTACTGTCCACACTCTCATACCTCTTAGAATGCTTATGTAGCACATGGTGATGTGTGTAACCTACTCCTCAGCCTGAAGTGTCCCCACTTGCGCCAGTGAGTAGCTAGTTTTTCACGTGGTGCCGACTGGTAAGATGCTTCAGTAGGGTGGTCATGTGTGCTAGCAAGACAGAGGTACCAAGTTTGTGCCGGGTATGGGTTGAATCGAGAGGAAGTGGTATTCGCTAAGAAAGCAGTGTGACTTCCTTTACACTTTCCAAATTGTGGTATGCTAGTGTGGATATTAGAAAAAAATACCTTATTTACTGTGTACTGTCACAGTGCATGAGTCAGGCTCTTCCTACCTTTGACATTGAGATGGACGCTCTGATTGGTCTCTTGATGAGGTTTGACCAATACCCTGCAGTTGTACTCTCCCTGGTCCAGCTCCTGCACGTTGGACAGCTTCAGAGTGCCGTTGTTCTCGAAGGCCCGCTGCCGGTGGTTAAAGGGGAGCAGGTGGGAGTTCTTATACCACTTGATGGAATAGTATGGGTAGCCAATGACGCGACAGTGGACGTACGCGTCCCGCCCTGCGATGGCTGTGATGTTTTTCATTGGACGGATGCTGGCAGCCCCTAAAAATACAGAGAGGGAGAGAGAGCTCTCTATAAACACATTTATGGGTGAGAGGATTGTGAAATGACAGTCAGCAACATCAAGCCGTATGTATTGACAGCACACCCAAATGTGTTTGTTTTTACCACAGGACCTCATGGTAGACTCTGAAGAGAGGGCTGTGAAATCAGGACCAAATTAGACAAGGACAAGGTAGGGTTGGCTGACAGCTGAAAGACAGAACATTTTAGTGGACAATATTCACTGTATGAGTTATCTGCATTACAAATCCAAGAGCCACTTGAAACTAACTGTCTCGTTGAATAAATAAACTATACATTCAACAACAAAAAAGTAAGTAAGAAACTAACCAAGGAAACAAAAGAGAGAGAGAACTATAATCCCTTTAACAGTCTTAAGATAAAAACACCACCAGCATAAAAACATGCAGTACAGCGTTTACCAGTATACACCACACTGGGCTGAAAACCTGCCTGTCAGTAAGGCCTACAAATAAAATACATTGGTCAAATGTGTTCAAACATCTACACATGGAACAGCAGTGTAAATCAGCTGAAGGGAATCATCTCTGCAACATCTCTGCATCTGTGTAGAGGATCAGATTACTATTAAAGACAGGAAGAGAGGTATTATAGCAAGCAGAACGTCCCTGTCCAACAAATGAGACACAATCAATAGAACAGACATGTTATGGATGGATCACACATACACAAACGCACACTGACAAAACATGATTGGTTGTGACCTGGCATTGTCTTTGACAGTATGAGGGACTGACATGCAAACAGGCCAACAACATATGGGTGACTAGAAATAGCAGTGTTAGAATAGAAAAAGCTATAGAGCTGGAGTATCACAATCATACAAAGAGGGGCAATGTGACAAGAGAAATTCACAAGGGGATAAAAAATGTTTTTTTTTTTAAACATGTAGGAAATTAGGAGAAACTAAACAATGGAGTCCAAAGCTGAAACTGAAACTGAGGAAAAAAAGGAAGAAAGAAATAAAGAAAGAAAGAAAATGAGCTCAAATAAAAAGGTTAGGAATATGTAGGCACTTAGCAAAGGAGGGAGAATAGAACAAAAACCTAAAAGAAACAGGCATTTAACTTGGAAACCAAACAAAAATGAGTTAGGTGTATGCTTTTGTTGTTTTGGAGGAGCTGATCTGACAAGCACCTCTTACGTTTATTCGAGCCTGGTGGTAGACCGCCCCGGCCGAGTTCCTGCAGGTGCAGCGGTACACCCCTCCGTCCACCTCCTTGGTGTGGGTGATGTTCAGCTGGCTGACCACGTGGCCCTCGTGGGTCTCGTAGTGGCCAGGGTGGTGGTGACTGTCCTTGATGACCGGGTCGTCGTCCAGGTTCCAGGTGCAGGAGGGAGGGGGAGTGCCTTTGACGTTACACACCAAGAAGACCGGCTCGTTGGGGTTGACCACCTTCTCACTGAAGGAGGACAGAATCTTCGGAGTGCCGTCTGAAAGGGGAGAGAGAGGGGGAGACCATGGGTAATGGTTAATATGACTACAACAAGAGGCTTGGACAGAAAAACCTGACAAATCTCTGCATCATGTACTGTATGAACATTGTAAACGTATTCTATACTGACATTAGTCAGCTAAGGTATCGCTCACATAAAACAATTCAAATAATTCCTTACAAGTGTGAAAATAATGTGCAACACAAAACCAAGAACAATTCTTAATGATAGAAAACAGCCCTATTTTAGAGTGGCCTGCTGTTGCTCTCTGATAACCCTAGCATGTTCTACATCATTATAGATCATCAATATCCTCCTTATACAGTTCCGTGGCCATGCGAGACAGTTGCCCAAGCAACCAGGCTCAGTTTAAAGCTGACTGGGGTAGTAACCCTAATAACAGTTGCTGTTCTGCAGGAGCACAACACTGGCCCTGTATCGATCCAGGGCCAAAATCCCTTTCTGCTAAATCACTGCTGCTGCAACTACACATACAGTACCAGTCAAAAGCTTGGACACACCTACTCATTCAAGGGTTTTTCTTTATTTCTACTATTTTCTACATTGTAGAAAAATGGCGAAGACATCAAAACTATGAAATAACACATATGGAATCATGTAGTAACCAAAAAAGTGTTAAACAAATCAAAATGTATTTTATATTTTATATTCCTCAAAGTAGCCACCCTTTGCCTTGATGACAACTTTGCACACTCTTGGCATTCTCTCAACCAGCTTCACCTGGAATGCTTTTCCAACAGTCTTGAAGGAGTTCCCACATATGCTGAGCAATTGTTGGCTGCTTTTCCTTCAGTCTGCGGTCCAACTCATCCCAAACCATCTCAATTGGGTTGAGGTTGGGTGATTGTGGAGGCCAGGTCATCTGACGCAGCACTCCACCACTCTCCTTCTTGGTCAAATAGCCCTTACACAGCCTGGAGATGTGCTGGGTCATTGTCCTGTTGAAAAACAAATGATAGTCCCACTAAGCGCAAACCAGATCAGGATGGCGTATCGCTGCAGAATTCTGTGGTAGCCATGCTGGTTAAGTGTGCCTTGAATTATAAATAAATCACAGACAGTGTCACCAGCAAAGCACCCCCACACCATCACACCTCCTCCTCCATGCTTCACGGTGGGAACCACACATGTGGAGATCATCCGTTCAACTACTCTGTGTCTCACAAAGACACAGCCATTGGAACCAAAAATCTCAAATTTGGACTCATCAGACCAAAGGACAGATTTCCACCGGTCTAATGTCTATTGCTTGTGTTTCTTGACCCAAGCAAGTCTCTTCTTCTTATTGGTGTCCTTTAGTAGTGGTCTCTTTGCAGCAATTCTACCATGAAGGCCTGATTCACGTAGTCTCCTCTGAACAGTTTATGTTGAGATGTTTCTGTTACTTGAACTCTGTGAAGCTTTTATTTGGGCTGCAATTTATGAGGCTGGTAACTCTAGTGAACGTATCCTCTGCAGCAGAGGTAACTCTGGTTCTTCCTTCCTGTGGCTGTCCTCATGAGAGCCAGTTTCATCAAATTTTCCGGATTGACTGACCTTCATGTCTTAAAGTAATAGAGTGTAATTTCTCTTTGCTTATTTGAACTGTTCTTGCCATAATATGGACTTGGACTTTTACCAAATAGGGCTATCTTCTGTATACCATCCCTACCTTGTCACAACACAACTGATTGGCTCAAACGCATTAAGAAGGAAATTCCACAAATGAATAAGGCACACCTGTTATTTGAAATGCATTCCAGGTGACTACCTCATGAAGCTAGTTGAGAGAATGCCAAGAGTGTGCAAAGCTGTCATCAAGGCAAAGGGTGGCTACATTACTACATGATTCCATATGTGTTATTTCATAGTTTTGATGCCTTCACTATTATTCTACAATGTAGAAAATAGTCAAACTAAAGATAAAACCGGGAAAGAGTAGGTGTGACTAAATGTTTGACTGGTACAGTACATGGACACAAAACATACACACAACATAAAACCGTAACCACCCATGCCATAGTCAACTTCCAAGCAGTACAGTACACATGAAGAAAGAAAACACATGGTTGTATATTTTAACTACTGTCTTATTATAAGAACACCAATATATCAAATAACTGCCATAGTAGCATTGATCTTTATAAGAAACCTGTACTGTATCTCACCCTCCAAAATGACCTGAACAAAATCCTGAGCAGACATTTTGTTCTTCCTGGCGAAACATTGGTAGGCCCCGCCATCGCTCTTGGCCATGCCCTCCATGATCAGGTTCTCCCTGCTGATGCCTGTGATCCGCACGTTGTTGCCAGGGTAGATGATCTCTCCGTTACGATACCACGACAGCTCATACTCATCAGAGCCACTGACACTGCAATGCAAGGACACCTTACTACCCACGCTGCCCTTCACCTTTCGTGGGCTGACCACCGCCTTCAGGGGCTCTGGACACCAGAGAAAACACAGAACACACATCAAAAACCACAAACCAAACTAGTGGCCTATGACATTCTTATACCGTGACACAACTATTTTGTTGTGAGAACATTATCAAAGAAATAGATCAACAAAGTGACAGGGCTAGAGCAGCTAATGCAGAGACATCATGGCACCCAGGCTGGGATAGCTCCTGATGTGTGAGTGTGATGTGGTGTTTGGACTCACGCTTGACCAAAAGCCGGCCCACCACCTCAGCGTTGCCATAGCTGTTCCACACTTCACACACGTAGGTGCCAGAGTCAGTGGGCTGGGCGCTCTCTATCAGCAGGCCCGTGACACTCTGGCGGAAACGTGTGTCGGGCTCCAGGGGGCTGTTGTCCTTCAGCCAGCGGTACTTGGGCATGGGATGGCCTGACGCCTTACAGGGCAGTTCCACCCGATGGGACGCCATGACCTCCCGACGGTCAAAGCCATCCAGAATCCCCGGCTCTGAGTTGGTGGGATCTTATGAGAGATAAGAGAGAGAAGTTGTTATGATAAGAATAGAGAGTGTTACGATAGCATTCACTGTATTGTGGACTTTGCAGTGTATGAAGATGCAGAGTTTTCTGATGTATTACTGCAACATGGTGTACTGTACAGATATCTAGATGTTTCTGGGGTACCGTTATATTTAGGTATTTAGGGCAGCACAGACTGACCTGACACAAAAAGCCGGGCGCTGTTGCTTTGCCTGGTCTCGCCCGTGTAGCGATGCCGTGTGGTGCAGCGGTAGTTATACAATCCATCCTCATTCTGGACGTCCAGAATATACAAGGCTCCTGTGGTTGTGATGAGAAATCTAGGTCCTGGAAGAGAAAAAGAGAGAGAAAGAAAGGAGGGATTATTCACATAAAAATTACAGGAGCCAATCAGCTCATAGGAAGCTACTGTAGTACGCCATCCAGCTGGAAAAGACACCCGGTCCCGCATAATCCATGGCATTCACAAACAGTACTGAATTATCTAGATAAGTTATATTATACATATCCTTAAACATTTCATACCAAGACCTTTTACCTGAGATAACCTTTACATTTGGCCTCTGCCCTCCCTAGCTCCAGCAATCTATTTGGTCTAAACCTCTGCTACAGCAACCAAATCCTCTTTGGGTGTCACTAGCAGTTCAGTCTGTGCAATAATATTATGTTAATTCTGGGGATCAAACCCGACTGAGTGGGGTTGTCAACATCCATAAGGAATGATACCTTCCTCTCGCAATCATATGCATGCGTTATCCCCAGGAGAGCAGATTGATGTCAAAACTGATCGAAAAAGCAATTTACAGGAGATTGTCTTCACTGTGCTGTGGCAAGCATGCTAAGACAGAGACAGCTTAGTGAGCATTTAGGCCCCAAGGAACACCAGCCAGGGGCAGCTTCAGTTAAAACCAGCTACAGTAGCAGGGCTGTGCCTTGTCTCTGACAATGAGGAAGGTGTCTTTAGATAAAGCCTGATCAAAATGGATTGTAAAACGTCATGCACCATTCTGGCCTGAAATCTACAGAGAATCAATGACAAGTATCAATTGGTAAAAAATACAAAAGGACCGGATAAAGAAATATTTTACCTGCATTTAATATTGGCATATTTAATAATTAATTCATTATCTATTGTTCATACAAATAAATAAAAAATACAAATCCACTATTGAAAGGTAGTAAAAATAAGGAGAGGGAGGAGAGGGAGAAAGACTCTGCAGCTATTGTAAGAGTTGACCTAGTTAGGATAGACACCAGAGTCCATGGATTTGATATCCTGAAGGGGTTTCTAGCTCCTGATTTAAATGCAGTTGTGTGACGGGCAACCAGCAGTGCGATCTGTAGAGGGAGGGTGGTGGTGTGTGTGTGTGTGTGTGTGTGTGTGTGTGTGTGTGTGTGTGTGTGTGTGTGTGTGTGTGTGTGTGTGTGTGTGTGTGTGTGTGTGTGTGTGTGTGTGTGTGTGTGTGTGTTGCCAGGCATTTATTTAAAGGTTGAGGAGATCAGATATATCAAAATTATATCTCTTTCATATTGATATTCATAAATGATATGTATGATTTACTTCTTCAATATTCAATATTGTCACAATACATTGTGCAATCAAAGGGAAAATATAAAATGGTGTGATTTGTATCAGAGTATTTGATATCACCAACATAGGCCAATAGCAATTATGTAAAAATACAAATAAAAAAAGCTTTTTTAAAGGTTCTCCATTTTGATTGTGTCTTTGGTACCCTGCAATCTCACAGTGGAATCCATCTTGTGCGAGACAAAATGGTATTTCTCTCTAGCCGCTGAGCAGCCTGTGTTCTGCAGCAATTTTCTCCCCAAGCACCTCCATGCTCCTCCAGTGTCTTTTAAGCTGTCAGACCTCTGTTATTGTGTTATGACAGACTGAAGAGCAGGAAGAGGGGATGCTAGAGAGAAGACAGGGGCTCAGCAGTCTGCAGCAGAAGATCTAAATGAAAGAAAATCTATTGTCTTTCTCCCTCCTATATCGCCCTCCTTTCTATTAGTCTTTCTCTCTCCTATCTCGCTCTCCTTTCTATTAGTCTTTCTCTCTCCTATCTCGCCCTCCTTTCTATTAGTCTTTCTCCCTCCTATCTCGCCCTCCTTTCTATTAGTCTTTCTCTCTCCTATCTCGCTCTCCTTTCTATTAGTCTTTCTCTCTCCTATCTCGCTCTCCTTTCTATTAGTCTTTCTCTCTCCTATCTCGCCCTCCTATCTATTAGTCTTTCTCCCTCCTATCTCGCCCTCCTATCTATTGTCTTTCTCTCTCCTATCTCGCTCTCCTTTCTATTAGTCTTTCTCTCTCCTATCTCGCCCTCCTATCTATTGTC
This sequence comes from Oncorhynchus kisutch, assembly GCF_002021735.2. Classification (NCBI taxonomy): domain Eukaryota; kingdom Metazoa; phylum Chordata; class Actinopteri; order Salmoniformes; family Salmonidae; genus Oncorhynchus; species Oncorhynchus kisutch. Next base: position 25,524,906 of record NC_034191.2, read on the forward strand.
TTTCTCTCTCCTATCTCGCCCTCCTTTCTATTAGTCTTTCTCTCTCCTATCTCGCTCTCCTTTCTATTAGTCTTTCTCTCTCCTATCTCGCCCTCCTATCTATTGTCTTTCTCCTATCTCGCTCTCCTTTCTATTAGTCTTTCTCTCTCCTATCTCGCCCTCCTATCTATTGTCTTTCTCTCTCCTATCTCGCCCTCCTTTCTATTAGTCTTTCTCTCTCCTATCTCGCTCTCCTTTCTATTAGTCTTTCTCTCTCCTATCTCGCCCTCCTATCTATTGTCTTTCTCTCTCCTATCTCGCTCTCCTTTCTATTAGTCTTTCTCTCTCCTATCTCGCCCTCCTTTCTATTAGTCTTTTTCTCTCCTATCTCGCTCTCCTTTCTATTAGTCTTTCTCTCTCCTATCTCGCCCTCCTTTCTATTAGTCTTTCTCTCTCCTATCTCGCCCTCCTATCTATTGTCTTTCTCCTATCTCGCTCTCCTTTCTATTAGTCTTTCTCTCTCCTATCTCGCCCTCCTTTCTATTAGTCTTTCTCTCTCCTATCTCGCTCTCCTTTCTATTAGTCTTTCTCTCTCCTATCTCGCTCTCCTTTCTATTAGTCTTTCTCTCTCCTATCTCGCTCTCCTTTCTATTTGTCTTTCTCTCTCCTATCTTGCTCTCCTTTCTATTACCCTTTCTATTACCCTTTCTCTCTCCTATCTCGCTCTCCTTTCTATTAGTCTTTCTCTCTCCTTGCCTCTGACTCCTTCTCCACCATCTGGCTTTTGATTTCACAGTACTCAATACTCTGTCCCTATCAATGTTAGCCTGTATCAGATCCTCCAGACATACAGTACTGTTATACACCGAGTATACACAGAGTATACCAAACATTAGGACCACCTTCGTAATATTGAGTTGGGATTCTGGCCCATGTTGACACCAATGCTTCCCACAGTTGTGTCAAGTTGGCTGGATGTCCTTTGAGTGGTGGACCATTCTTGATGCGCACAGGAAACTGTTAATGCTGCGTAAAAAAACACAGCGCTGCAGTTCTTGACACAAACCGGTGCTCCTGGCACCTACAACCATACCCCATTCAAAGGCACTTAAATATTTTGTCTTGAATGGCACACATACACAATCCATGTCTCAATTGTCTCAAGGTTTAAAAATCCTTATTTAACTGGTCTCCTCCCCTTCATCTACACTGATTGAAGTGGATTTGACATCAATAAGGGGTCATAGCTTTCACCTGGACCTGGTCAGTCTATGTCATGGAAAGAGCAGGCATCCTTAATGTTTTATATACTCAGCATATTTGTATGTATAGATTAAGCTTCTGAACCTGAGGTGAAATCATTGAAACAGGCAGCCTGGTGTTTGTGATAAAGGCAGAGCATCAAAAGAGCCAGGAATGCTGCCCTGCCCTGGTCTTCCCAGCCCAGCCCTGCTGTGCCCAACCCTGCCCTTCCCAGGCCTGTCCAGCCCAGCCCTGCCGTGCCCAGCCCTGCCCTTCCCAGCTCTGTCCAGCCCAGCCCTGCTGTGCCCAACCCTGCCCTGCCCTTCCCAGCCCTGTCCAGCCCAACCCTGCCGTGCCTAACCCTGCCCTTCCCAGCTCTGTCCAGCCCAGCCCTGCTGTGCCCAACCCTGCCCTTCCCAGCCCTGTCCAGCCCAGCCCAGCTCAGCCCAGCTCCACACATTTCCTTCCCAGCCCTGCTGATCTGAAGGAGCTAGCTCTCCCTTCGTTCTCGAGAAACACACTTAATCTAATCACCCTCACTTTGCCCGGGACTAAATCGAATTTCTCCCGACTCGCATACTAAGAATGCTAAATAAGACTTGCATACTAAGAATGCTAAATAAGACTTGCATACTAAGAATGCTAAATAAGACTTGCATACTAAGAATGCTAAATAAGACTTGCATACTAAGAATGCTAAATAAGACTTGCATACTAAGAATGCAAAATAAGACTTGCATACTAAGAATGCTAAATAAGACTTGCATACTAAGAATGCTAAATAAGACTTGCATACTAAGAATGCTAAATAAGACTTGCATACTAAGAATGCTAAATAAGACTTGCATACTAAGAATGCTAAATAAGACTTGCATACTAAGAATGCTAAATAAGACTTGCATACTAAGAATGCTAAATAAGACTTGAATACTAAGAATGCTAAATAAGACTTGCATACTAAGAATGCTAAATAAGACTCACATACTAAGAATGCTAAATAAGACTCACATACTAAGAATGCTAAATAAGACACGACTTGTAGATGAGAATGTGCATCCTCCTTTTTAAGGGAAGGGGGTTCTGGCTCCTCTGGTGACTGTATTTCCCAGTTCCATAGAGAGATGACGGATAGGATTATTCTGGCCATGTGGCTTCCCAATGGGCACAGAAATCAATTCTACATCTATTCCACATTGGATCAACGTAATTTCATTTAAATGACATGGAAACAACGTTGATTCAACCAGTGTGTGCCCAGTGGGTTAGCTCTAATCTTATTGGGAGAGTGAATCTACACACAGCTGTGTATTCAACTTCGCCAACAGCTAATGTGTGATAGGGAGACTAAAGCAATATGCTAAGACACAAATACAGATCTGTAGTCAAAGACATGGAAATAGCAGTACAAAATGCTACAATGCCCAAAAGCATTGTCGAAAACCTCAAGGGGAAAAATGTATGGGAAATAGGTGTGGACATTGTAATGACAGGGATCTTGGCTCCGCCTGCTCCTCCACACTCTCTCCTTGTCCTCTTGGACAGGATGTTCTTTTCTGAGGGCATGTTCGGAGTTTAATTGGTGGCTGCTCCGAGGTCAGCGTGCCGGGGATCTGATCTCTAATCTGGTATAATTGAGGTCAGGTCACTGGGCTGCTGACCTCACCATGCAAGGACAGGGAGTCAGGGAGCTCCTCCTCAGCCAATAGCGCAGTAGGGTGGATGCATGGACACCCGGCTGGCTGACAACATGGCTCCATCATGGCTGTCATAGTGTACGTCGGCTACATTTACCAACAGCCCATTCCTCACACCCTGGATAATATAAAACATACTCTGCCCTCTCTCTGGACCTTCCTCTCCTTCATCCATCGTTCAGTCCCTCATCCCATTTTAACATCCTTCCCACTTCTTTCTGTCCTCTCTCTGTCCTCTGTCTGTCCTCTTTCTGTCCTCTCTCCCTATTCAGCTACCTGTACAGTATGTGTCTTGACTCCTGTTATTTGAGGTTAGAGGGGTTTGCAAGCCATACTGTATATATAATAATCCTATCTCTTCCAGTACACAGAGCCCAGCCCGCTAGACAGCTGGCCCAGCCACACCACACCGACCCACGTGTAGGGTAGGGACTCAGCGCACTGTGGAGCGTTAATAATGAATGTGTGTGGAAGGGTGACGAAGCGTGTCACCATCTCCCCTCTTCTCCTTTGTGCTACATCAAAACACCACTTAAGGACACATAGTAACTCCTTTGATCCGTCACTCAACCCTAATCCTCTCAAAGATCAAAGATCTGTAAAACCAAGAAGTGATTTTAGAGGAATTATTTGATGGCTTGTTGTGATTGGCCTGTAAAGAAAGCGTCCTCCATTTTGCAATGAGTGACTGGTGTTATTTACCTCTCCTCAGTAAATTAAAGATGCCTTTTTATTCATCATAAATCATTCAGGTGGGTTGAATCAATCCATGCAAAAAATGCCCAGCTGTCATGAGATGAACTATGCATATTTAAACACAAATCTTACATGTGAAATATGTCATTTGAATAAATCATGCAGAGTTGTTTTCTACTCTCTTTAGTTTTGATCAAAGTTCTGGTTTGAACCTGTGATTCAGGACTATATTTGAAGGATAGGACTTTATCTGAAATAGCATATAGAATGAATGTACAGTATTTTACAGAAGAAAACCTCTTAAAATAGCAAACAAAAGCATATGCTATACAGTAGGTCTGATATGCTAGTACCAATTATGGCTAGATTATACAACAATAAAAAACATTTCAGTGAGCACTATTGGCACATATCCCAGTGGACTCTTGAAGAGGTTGACCTCCCAGCCTTGCTCACTACACGATGAGAGACAGGCGGCAATTAAAATGCTAGTTTGGATTGTGAAGGAGCGTATAAAAAAATTCTGGTAGCCACTAACACATATGAACAGTGTAGTAGAGTATAGAATGACCTGTACAGTACCTAAACACAACCAACAATGGTTGTCCTGAATTAGCTTGAATTAGCTTTACACATCAATAACTGACTGAACTGAACAAAAGTTCAAATGCAGCTTGTTAGTATTTCAAACTCCTTCTTCAAGTTGCCTTCAACCCGTATTCGTAATACAAGACCTATACAGGAGATTATTGGACTATACTAGCTTCTTCAAAAACATCAACAGAGCTCCAGCCTGCAAAACCTCAGGGACCTGAGTTGTTCAGTACTGTGGATCCTATAAACACACAGCCTTAGGGCTCAGACAGACCAATAGCGTTTTCTGGCTGAGAGTACTTAGCACCTCAATGTAATTTGTGAACCAAGTGTGTACTGATTTTACATGTAGAATCGCATGGAAAAATGTAGGCAGTTTGACGTTCTACAGTGGGTGGTCCCTAAAACACAGTGCGCTGAAAGATCGACAGACGAATGGTAGATGCACATTCAGTGCAATGTGTGTGTGAGCCTTTAGTTTGGGCCTGGCTGGGCACAGAGACAGCAGGCAGGCAGGGAGCTACTGTATTGTACTTGAATGAATAATTAATCTACCTTCCCTCCATGTGCTCTCTGCATACCTGGTGCCATTGTGGAGGTGTTCTCCCTACTGCCATTCCGCGACCACGCACCAACCACCCAACCGCTCTCATCTCCACACGATACTGCATAATGAGGAAGTGCTATTCTTTCTCTCTGACTCCTGGCCTGATGAAAGGTACTCAGAGTTCTCTTTTATTTCTTTCTTCCCTCTGCTCTGACAACAACAGAGGCTCCGTGCTGCTTCCACGCAACCAGAAGCCAAGGTCAGTACAGTGCAGAGAGAGAGAGAGACAGGCTAGCCACCCTTAGATGTACTCTACTACAGCTGGCTCCTTGTATCAGCACCTCTAGCCAACAGTGAGAAAACTGTTGGACTGAGCATGGTGGGATTTTAGCTGTGAGGTGCGATTTTTGTATGTGGTTGTAATCTTCTTCATGGCAGTCAGTTATCCCTGAGAGATGCCTGGTGGGCTGGCTAATGTTAGCTTCAGCACAAACAGACAGCACACTGCAAGCAAAACCAATCAACTGGGAGGACAAAGGCTGGTGTTTGCTCCAGCCAGAGACAACAACATTCACACTTCTCTCTGTCAAATGATTACCTCTTGTCTGAAATGTCTTTGTATTGGAGAGCAACATTCTGTGTAGGCTACAAGAAAGAGGACAGCCAAATGCCACAGGAAACCCTGTACGTTTCACATTAAACCAGATAACTAACACCACAGCTTTAAACACTTCCACTGGCACTAAATGTATATTTGACGATGTAGAATATCCACAGATTGTAAAATGAGTAATTACATTTAGCACTCTATTTTCACCAACCAACAGTTCTGTGGGTTTATATGGGCTCTGGGCTAAATAATGTGCCATGAGCAGTCTGCCATCATAACCTTATTATTGGAGCAGCTTAAAAACAGCAATTAACACATTTCCATCCCATCAGACGACACTAATTTGTGAATTTCATTCTCTCTCCATGCAGTGCCCAACCAGAGAGAAACAACAGTATTCTCCACTGAGCTACTGGCAACACCAATTCCACATATATAAAGCTGATGAAATTGCTTATGGTAATTGAGGTTATTTTAAAGCTAGGTTTAAGCTTTAAATTAAAATTTAATGAAATTAAAAGTGAATCATTTTAGCGTTTGTTTTGGCCTCTATTTCGAAAAACAAAAGTGAGGCTGGAAATAAATTGAACCTGCTATAGAAATGTTCATGATGTAGCGTTGTGCTGTTTTAATGTCATATGTTGAACAATGTTGAACATCCTTTTACTGTCTATAATGCTGATCTGTTATGGACTACTGAGTTCCTCCAAGCGCTCGCTCTCTCTATCCAAGTCAAAGGGTCATAAAGTGGGCCTTCACACCTAGGTGTGATACCATGTGACCTCACAGGACTACAAAAGGGCTCTGACGTCTCCCCCTCACTCTTTTAGCCTCTTATCCTGCTGGACGTCTCAAGCTGGACGTCTCAAACTGGACTTCTATCAAGGAGGGAGAAGAACCTCCAAGGTCCAGGCCCTGTTGACAGCCTACTGAAAGTAAAAAGCCTACTTCAGTAAAAATACTTTAAAGTACGACTTAAGTAGTACTTAAATGTGCATCTACCATTCGTCTGTCGATCTTTCAGCACACTGTGTTTTAGGGACCACCCATTGTAGAATGTCAAACTGCTGACATTTGTCAGTAGGCTGACAACAGGGCCTGGACAGTAGGCCAGTAGGCTGACAACAGGGCCTGGACAGTAGGCCAGTAGGCTGACAACAGGGCATGGACAGTAGGCCAGTAGGCTGACAACAGGGCCTGGACAGTAGGCCAGTAGGCTGACAACAGGGCCTGGACAGTAGGCCAGTAGGCTGACAACAGGGCCTGGACCTTCACCTTTAATGGCAAGAATAAGTGAACTGATAAGTCAAGGAAAAAGTACATGTTGGGTAACCTGGGACACAACCCAGAGGAGCAGCACATGAGGGGCCTTCCAAACTCAGAGGAAAGGAGCAATAAACCACCACAAAGAAACCCCTCAACTAAGGACACCTCCATGTGGCCTAACTAGAGCCAGGGACAACAGACTGTTCACAGACTGAGTATCACATCTTTAATATTCAGATATCTTGTTCTCTTTCTTGTCTTTCATTCTATTTCCTACATTTTTATGATCCCTCATTATTTCTGTAAATGTTTTGATTAGCGTTATTAAATGTTGATTGTATAAAAAAACGTGTGTTTGTCTTTTATTCTGGAAAATAACTACAATATATTCTTAAAGAATTCATACCTTCAGATTAAATCAATGTATTGCTATTATTCAAATTTGAGTCTTACAAAGTTATTGTAAATAACTCATAAGTCAAGTCACAGAATACCAATTTTGTCCAAGAAGGGACTGGTGCCCCGTTAATAATTTCATAGTGATAAGCATTCACACTACCTTACAATGCAGTGTCTTTGTATACAAATTACTGCTCCCACACACAACTGGAAGCCCCTGTGAAGGGAGTCTACTTGGTAAGAGAAGTAGGTTTTTATCAGCACCCAAAACCATCATGTGAATTTATTTGACCATGGGAAAAAGCTCCTATCAGGCAGGGGGGTAATAGACATAGGGCTCAATTCAATGGAACTGCACTGCAGTATTTACAGTAGATAGGAGCTTTTTGTTACTGCAGTAATTTGTTTACAAAGACACTGCATTGTAAGGTAGTGTGAATGCTTATCACTATGAAATTATTAACGGGGCACCAGTATTTCTGTCTGAGTGAGTAGAGTTCTGGACTTAAGGACATTAGTATACGGGTTGTGTACATCAGCCTCCCAGAGATGCAGCTGAATGATAGGCCTAGCCATGAGGCTCGACACTGAATCTGAAGCCCTGGCTTTTAATAGGGTCTGTTCTCAGTAATTATGCTGACACAATTTGATCAGTGCAGGCTAAGTATCTTCATCTGAAGGAGATGGGGGGAAATTAACGCTGATGTAATAAGTACCATTTGTCACTATTAAGACGGAGGTGTTGACAACTACTGACGTTGTCAGGGAAACTGTTCTCTCTCTCACTTCCAGCAAGCACCCCATCCCCCAAAAAGAATTAGTGGTGGAAAAAGTACCCAATTGTCATACGTGAGTAAAAGTAAAGATACCTTAATAGAAAATGACTCAAGTAAAAGAGAAAGTCACCCAGTAAAATACTACTTGAGTAAAATACACTTAACTATCAAAAGGAAATGTAATTGCTAAAATATCAAAAGTACAAGTAAAAGTATAAATCATTTAAAATTCCTCATATTAAGCAAACCAGATGGCACCATTTCTTAGTTTTTTATTTATTTATGGATAGCCAGGGCACACTCCAACACTCAATCATAATTTACAAATGAAGCATGCGTGTTTAGTGAGTCTGCCAGATCAGAGGCAGAAGGGATGACCAGGGATGTTCTCTTGATAAGTGCATGAATTGGACCATTTTCATGTCCTGCTAAGCATTCAAAATGTAACAAATACTTTTGGGTGCCAGGGAAAATGTATAGAGTAAAATGTAGATTATTTTCTTTAGGAATGTAGTGAAGTAAAAGTAAAAGTTGTAAAAAAAAGTAAAAAGTAAAATACAGATACCCCGAAAAAACTACTTAAGTAGTACGTTCAAGTATTTTTACTGAAGTACTTTACACAAAAATGGAGTCAAATACTGTACTCTGCAGTAAACACACGCATGCACACATACACACACACATGCAAAATAACCATTATTCCTCAGGGCGCTGTGTATCAGGCAGTCCCCCGTCATGATTGAGAGCTTCTGTATGCTGCCTTGAGCTGCCGTACTTCAACACTGGGGGGTGCAATCACTGCTATACACTGGCCTGGCTAGTATCAGCTTTGGAAATAGTTTGCAATAAACAGCCCACATGAAACAACATGAAATAGTGGTAATAAATCTGTCAATCGATTACAGCACAGAGGGGGAAAAAGCCATCAAAGTATTGACAATGCATTTCATAAATTATGCATGGTTTGTCAGATCACTGAATCAAATCTTATTTGTCACATGCGCCGAATACAACAGGTGTAGACTTTATTGTGATATGCTAACTTACCAGCCCTTTCCCAACAATGCAGTTAGAAAGTAAGAAAAAATAGCAAAAATGAATAAAAGAGGAAATGGTAACACAATAAAATAGCGAGGCTATATACAAGGAGTACTGGTACCGAGTCAATGTGCATGTAGGTCAGGGTAAAAGTGACTAGGCAATCAAGATATATAATAAACACATTAGTAGCAGCGTATGTGAAGAGTGTGAAAGTGTATCTAAAGTGCATTTGTAAAGTATTCAGACCCCTTGACTTTCTCCACATTTCGTTATGTTACAGCCTTATTCTAAAATGGATTAAATACATTTCCTGATTAATCTACACACAATAGCCATTTCTGACAAAGCAACCACAGGTTATTAGAAATTTGGGCAAATTTATTAGAAATAATCTGAAATATCACATTTACATAAGTATTCAGACCCTTTACTCAGTACTTAGCTGAAGCACCTTAGGCAGCGATTACAGCCTCGAGTCTTCTTGGGTATGACACTACAAGCTTGGCACACCTGTATTTGGGGCGTCTCTCCCATTCATCTCTGCAGCTCCTCTCAAGCCCTGTCGGGATGGATGGGAAGCGTCGCTGCACAGCTATTTTCAGGTTTCTCCCGAGATGTTAGATCGGTTCAAGTCCGGGCTCTGGCTGGGCCACTCTGGCTGGGCCACTTGTCCCGAAGCAACTCCTGCGTTTTCTTGGCTGTGTGCTTAGGGTCGTTGTCCTGTTGGAAGGTGAACCTTCGCCCCAGTCTGAGGTCCTGAGTGCTCTGGAGCAGTTTTCATCAAGGATCTCTCTGTACTTTGCTCCGTTCATCTTTCCCTCGATCCTGACTAGTCTCCCAGTCCCTGCCGCTGAAAAACATCCCCACATCAAGATGCTGTCACCATCATGCTTCACCATAGGGATGGTTCCAGGTTTCCTCCAGATGTGACACTTGGCATTTAGGCCAAAGAGTTAAGTCTTGGTTTCATCAGACCAGAGAATCATGTTTCTCAAGGTCTGAGTATCACGACTCTGGATATGACCCAGATGCACACAGGAGGAGGATGGTTCAGTTGTCAAAATATTTTTTATGACAAAAGGGAAGATCGAGGGCAGGCAGAGGTTTGTAGTCCAAGGCAGAGTAAAAAAGGGACAGGATGGCAGCCAGGCTCAGGGTCAGGGCAGACAGGAAGGTCGGAATTGGAAAGACTAGAAAACAAGAACTAGAGAGAAGGTAACACACAGAAAACACACTGGGACGACTTGACGAGACAAGACGAACTGGCAACAGACAAACAGAAAATGCAGGTATTAATACACAGGGGACAATGGGGAGAAATAGGAGACACCTGGTGGGGGGTGGAGACAAGCACAAGACAGGTGAAACAGATCAGGATGTGACAGTACCCAAACTCCTGGAATCCTATCTGGGCACATACCTGGTTGACCGGGGTGTCGGCGGCGGAACTCAGTGATGAGGGCTGGGTCCAGGATGTTCCTAGAGGGACCCAGCACCTCTCCTCCGGGCCATAACCCTCCCAGTCAACCAGGTACTGGAATCCCCTGCCCCGAGGGGGAACGTTCAGGAGGCGCTTCACCGTGTACACCGGATGGCCGTCGATGAGACGGGATTAGGGGTGGGCCTGGAAACAGGAGACAAAGGGTTGTGAGACAAAGGTTTACTCCTAGACACATGGAAAGTAGGATGTATACGGAGGGTACGGGGCAACAGAAGACAAACAGCAGAGAGGCTAAAGACTTTAGAGATGGGGAATGGACCAATAAAACGGGTGGACAGCCATACCCTCTGCCCGGGCCGATAGCGGGGAGCCGGGGTCCGGTGGCAATCCACCTGTTTCTGATACCTGGAGATGGTCTTAAGAAGAGCAGACAGGACTCTCTTCCATGTACGCCGACAGCGGTGGACGAACATCTGGACCGAGGGTATGCTGACCTCTTGCTCTGGGAAGAGCGGGGGCTGGTAACCCAAGGAACATTTGGAGGCCGAGAGTCCAGTGGCTGAGCAGGGAAGGGAGTTGCGGGGGTACCCCCCCCCCCCCCCCACACACAAGTTGCTGGCTCCAGGTGGTGGGGTTGGCAGAGAAGAAGCAGTGAAGAGTAGTCTCCAGGTCCTGATTGGCTTGCTCCAATTGACTGTTGGACTGGGGATGAAACCTGGAGGACAGACTGGCCGATGACCGAATGAGGGTGCAAAATGCCTTCCAGAACCTGGACGAGAACTGAGGACCCCGATCGGAGACCATGTTGTCCGGATGTCCATGGATCCGGAAGACGTGCTGCACCATAAGCTGGGTTGTCTCCTTGGCTGAGGGAAACTTGGGAAGGGGAATAAAATGTGCAGCTTTGGAAAACCTATCCACCACAGTAAGTATGGTGGTGTTTCCATCTGACGGAGGGAGACCAGTGACAAATTTCAGGGGAAATTAGGAACAGGGAGTGGTTGAAGGAGACCAGCTGTAGCTTGCCACAAAGTTTTTCTCTGTGCACACACAGTGCAGGCAGCAAAAAATGTGGAGACACCTGAACCATGGTGGTCCACCAAAAATGAAAGCCAGGGTCCATTCCAGGACCGGGACCCAGGCCGAATCTGGGACGAACATCCGGTAGGCTGGGCCCCCCCTCCCCCCTCACTCCGGGGTCCGGCTGGGAATGCTGCTCCTTGCGGACCCAGCTCTCAATACCCCATACTAGTGTAGCTGCTAGACAGGAGGTAAGGAGGATGGTCAGAGGGTGTAGTAGCGGAACTATACAGGCGGGAGAGAGCGTCAGGCTTCACATTCTTGGACACAGGACGATAGGCAATGGTAAAAATAAATTGAGTGAATAACAGAGCCCAATGAGCCTGCCTTGAGTTGAGGCGCTTGGCGGTGCGGAGATATTCCAAATCTTATGGCCGGTCCACACTAAGAATGGATGTTCCACCCCTTCAAGCCTGTGCCTCCACTCCTCCAGCTCCATCTTGACTGCCAGAAGTTCCCCTTCATAGTTCCACTATGAAGTTTTCCACTTCATAGTTCCTCTCAGCAGAATTGAGATGATGGGAAAGGAAAGCGCAGGGATGCAGCTTTTGGTCCTGGACATAGCGCTGGGACAGGACGGCCCGCACTCCAATGTCCAATGCATCAACTACCACCATGAACTGACGGGGCTGGTCCGGATGGATTAGGATGGGGGCTGTGATGAAATGGTGCTTCATATCCAGAAATGCCCAGTCAGCAGCTGGGGACCGCATACACGGAACCTTGGGAGAGGTGAGTGCAGAGAGGGGGAGGCCAGGGTGCTGTAGCCCTCAATAAACCGGTTGGCATCCACCACCACTCTCACCTTGTCAGGATCCATCTGAATATCCTCTGCAGCGATGACGTATCCCAGAAAGAACATAGTTGAACAATGGAACTCACATTTCTCCGCTTTTACAAACAGCTGGTTCTCCAGGAGGCGCTCGAGGACTTGTTGAACATGAAGAACATATTCTTAAGCCGACAAGGAAAAGACAAGGATGTCGTCGAGATAGACAAACATAAACCGGCTCAACATGTCACGGAGCACATCGTTGACCAGAGCCTGGAACACTGCGGTAGCGTTGGTCAGACCAAATGGCATAACCAGGTACTCGTGGTGTCCACTCATCTTCTTCCAGTATCTGAACCAGGTGATAGGCACTCCGAAGGTCCAACTTTGAAAAGATGGTCGCCCCCTAGATAGGCTCAAAAGCCGAGGAGAGGAGTGGTAGCGGGTAACAATTTTTACAGTGATGTCATTGAGGCCCCGGTAGTTGATACACGGGCGCAAGGTTTTGCACACTGACTTAAGGCAATGTGCAAGGCAGAACGAGCTCCAACCCAGTAGTCCAGTCGATCAGGATGTTGTGACTCTGGAGCCATGAAAATCTCAAAACCACAGGTGTATGAGGAGATTCAATTAGTAGAAACTGTATGGAACCGTACTGCGAGTGACCCTGCCAATGGAGCGTCTGTCCAAAGCTTTGGCGTCCATGGGAATGGAGAGAAGTTGATTGGAGATACCCAGCTCAGATACCAGGGTAGCGTCCATGAAGCAGTCATCAGTCCCAGCGTCAATGAGCACCTGAGATTTTGACCAGTCACCAAAACAGGATCGTGTGGAGAGGAATACGAGTAATGGGAGTTTGGAGACTCCCTTTATGGCCCACCAGCGTAACCGTACCTAATGATGAGCCTGGTCTTTTACTGGATAGATGGATATGTAATGTCCAGTAGTACCATAATACAGGCAACTGTTGGAGCTCTGCTTTCGTAAACATTCACTAGGAGACAATGGTCCAAGGTTGAAACCATGGACGAGCGAGTGTGGCTGAAAATAAACCTCCTCTCCCTCCTGTGTTCCCGTAGGCGTCCATCGATCCTTATAGTCAAGGCTACAAGATCGCCTTTGATTTCCTCCGATAATCCATGAAGGAAGGCGTTGAACAGGGACTCCTGGTTCCAGGCACTCTCGGCAGCCAGCGTGCGAAAGTCTACCGTGTAGTCTGCCACACTGCGGGAGTCTTGACGCAGACAAAGAAGCTTCCAAGCTGCCTGTCTCCCAGACACCGGGAAATCGAACCCCTTCCTTAACTCCGCCACAAAATCCTCCAGACTAAGGCAAATGTCGGATTGTTGATCCCACACCGCCGTAGCCCTTCCAGAAATAGTCCTATCAGCATTATAAGATACGCTATCTTTGTCCGATCTGAAGGAAACGAAGAGGGCTGTAGTATAGTGCTCCAGAGAAGGTAAGCATTGCTAGTAGCAAGGTTACTGGGTGCCCGGGAGGTTTCCGTTGTGGCTTGCTCCAGTAATGACTTGAGCATATAGTCACGGCATTCCTCCAAGGTATGGAGTCCCTCCATAAGGTTCTGAAGTAGTTCCTTGTGTCTTCCAATTGTGGCTCCTTGCAGGGGGACAGTGATGTGGAGCTGGTCTGAGTCTGCTGGGTCAGTCGTGGCCAATTCATACTACCACGATATGACCCAGATGCAGACACAGGAGGCGGATGGTTCGGTTCTCAGGATATTTATTATGACAAAGGGGCAGGCAAGGTCGAGGGCAGGCAGAGGTTTGTAGTCCAAGTCAGAGTCAAAAAGGGACAGAACGGGCAGGTAGGCTCAGGGTTAGGCAGAAAAGGTCCGGGAAGACTAGAAAACAAGAACTAGAGAGATGGTAACACACAGAAAACACGCTGGGACGACAAGCGGGCTGTCATGTGCCATTCACTGAGGAGTGGCTTCTGTCTGGCCACTATACCATGAAGGCCTGATTGGTGGAGTGCTGCAGAGATTGTTGTCCTTTTGGAAGTTTCTCCCATCTCCACAGAGGAACTCTGGAGCTTTGTTAGAGTGACCATCAGGTTCTTGGTCAAGGCCCTGACCAAGACCCTTCTCCCCCGATTGCTCAATTTTGCCGGGTGGCCAGCTTTAGAAAGAGTCTTGGTGGTTCCAAACTTATTTCATTTAAGAATGATGGAGGCCACTGTGGTCTTGGGGACCTTCAAGGCTGCAAAAATGTTTTGGTACCCTTCCCCAGATCTGTGCCTTGACACAATCCTGTTTCTGAGCTCTACGGACAATTCCTTCAACCTCATGGCTTGGTTTTGCCTCTGACATGCACTAAGTGCCAGCATCAACTTGTGGTGGTAATTTGGCAGCTACAAAAATATGGCATATCATGAGGTATTCTAACTCAGGCGAGTAGAACCTGGAGACGTCCTTAATATTAGAGACCGTACACCAGCTGTTGTTAACAAAGACACACACCACCCCCCTTGTGTTTACCCGACGCTGCCGTTCTGTCCTGCCGATGTACAGAAAAACCAGATTTATATTTTCCATGTCCTTGTTAAGCCACGACTTGGAGAAACGTAGGATATTACAGTTCTTCAAATGACGTTGATCTCAAGAACTTGAACAGGGTTATTCCAGTTGATTCTCCAGTGATTAGTGTTCTATTGACGGACGTGCAGAGGCAGTTTATCCACTAGCCGATGTAGTCTTGTGAGGTATCCCGCACACCGGACTCTATAACGCAGTCTTTTTCGAGTGGGCCTGGTCTGGGATGAGCAGTTTGTCCTTCGCCGTCGTCTCATTGAAGTAGAACTCCACATCCAAATCGAGGTTAGTGATCACTGTTCTGATGTCTAGAAGTAATTTTTGGTTATAGGAAACGATGGGGGAAACATTATGTACAAATAAGGTTAAAATCTGCAAAAAACACACAAAATAGCACAATTGGTCAGGAGCCCATAAAACAGCTGCTATTCTTTCCAGCTCCATTATGAGAGCATATATAGTTACTGATGCGTGCACTTTTAAACGTTTGTGGAAAAGGCTGGTTTCACTTTAGGTCAATACTGAGTATGATTGTGATATTGTAGTGTTGCAATACTGCGGACAACTTCTGTATCTTGAAGAAAACTAGACTTAAATAGCCCACATTTCTTGTCCCACTTTTAACACATTTAGCCAACAGCTAAAAAAATATCAGCCAACAGCTAAAAATAAATAAATAAATACAAATGATCATATCTATTATCTAATACTGAACAACAATATAGACCAACATAGAAATAGACCTGAGGATATAACTTATCTGAGAGAGAGAGGGTGAGGGGGGAAAGAGAGAAGGAGAGAAAGAGAAGAGAGAGAGAGAACGAACAAGAGAGAGAATGAGAGAGTGAACAAAAGAGGGAGAGACAGAGAATGCTACAGTAATCAGATGACACACATGGCTTCGTAAGGCTGAGCTCGTTAAACACCCAGGGGCCCAGGGTCCGTCCATCTTAGGGCCCTGTCTCTGTCTGAGGTTTCGTCCCAAATGAGCCCTAGCCAAAAGTAGTACTCTATATAGGGAATAGTGTTTAATTTAGGATGCAGCCCGACACTGCCCCTCCTGCAGAATCTCCTGTTCTGTCATTCCTCACAACACCGTACTGATACGGTCATACTCACCATGCCTCTTCTTTCTCCGGCCTCCGGCCTCTCTGCATCCTCTCTTTCCTTTTTCTTCCTCCCTCCTTTTCTCCTAAGCTCTTATGAGTTAGAGTATTATCTTGGTGCTGATGTTTGTGGTAAAGTTCAGTAGGAATGGGAAATCTGTGATCACTTTGGTACACCAACACCCAGAGAGAGATGTGCACTTGGTGATAAAAGAAGCCTTTTCCTCTTTTGTGTGTGAAATTTGACTGGGATGTGAGCATTTTTCGACATGAATACCCAGAAAGATATTGAAACGGATGTGCATCCACAAAACATGTCTGACGTCAAAACCTCAAATCAATAAAATACACCCAATGTGGGTTTTCAGAACACCTTAGCATGCTGATTCTATAAAAGGTAGTGTAGAGTAGGAACCTTCCTGTCCATACATATAAGCGCACACATCTAGCATCCCTCGCTCATTTGCCCCCCTCTCCCACCCTTAGGGAACCCGCCTCCTACACCCCAACGCCCTGCCCCTGCCTCTCCTTTGCAGCTGACTGCCCTTCGTCCATCCAGACCACTCACAGGGACAATTAATGTGGTCCGCCTTGCCTGCTCTACACTAAAATAGCTCTAATGATGCCTCTGTTTCAGGGGAGGAAAATGGGGGTTGGAAAAAAGTCCTGTCATGTTGTGTTGGGGTGACATGAAAGCCTGTGACGTGTGACATTAACCAAAGGTCACATGTGGACACATTCAGCAGCCATGCAGGCAGAACGCCTCTCTGGGTTACAGTATCAAACCATCAAAAGACAATATTGAAAGCTCAACAGAAAGGGGGGCTTTACGCTGTGTGACTACATTTGAAACTACAGATGATGAGATGAGATGATAATGTTCATAAAGTGATTGCATCAGTGAGGATTTTCTCAAATCTCTGTCCTGTAATGGCATGCCCACACACACACACACACACACACACACACACACACACACACACACACACACACACACACACGCACGCACACACACGCACGCGCGCACGCACGCACATACACACACACGCCTGACAAGCTGTGATGTATCATCTCATAGTGCTGTTTTGTCAGGCGTGCGTGTGTGTATGTGTGTGTGTGTGTGTGTGTGTGTGTGTGTGTGTGTGTGTGTGTGTGTGTGTGTGTGTGTCTATGGCCTCAGTCAGCACTTCTGCAGTGTGTAGTGTCTGTCCAGCTGACGTCACACCTGGGGAAAGCAACTCCAACTCTACCAGGCAACCCCTGGCCCTATCCACACAGAAATAGGCAGAAAATACAGCCAGACAATTCCTATCCACAAAGACAGGGAGACATCTACAGCCAGAGAGAATAAATCAAAGGCATAGCATTTTATCTAACTCTCCCAGTGTGTCTTTCTCTCTCTGCCTCTCGATCTCTCTCTTTCCCCTCTCTGTCTTTGTATGTGTGTGGATGTCTCTCTCTCTCTCCATTTCTCTCTCTCACTCTTCCTCTATCTCTCCACACACTGCATTCACTGTTCCTAATCTCCACCCATGACAGCAATCCTCTTCTCTCTCTCCTCTATCTACCCTTTAGAGTGTCACTGCAGGGCTGGCACTCAGTATGCAATGCTGTGGCCACGTGTCCGAACAATGGCTCATTTCAACCTCAATTTCCCCTGAAATGAATGGCCGCCCACCCCTGCGCACGCTGCATGCCTTTTAATTGGCCCGAGTTAGATTCAAGCCATTAAACCACTGATGTCTACACCTCTCCGCGGCGCCCATTGTCCTTTTTTCCCTGCTGGCAGAACATAAACGTCTTATCTCTGGGCCCCCGCGAGCACGCCCCATGAATATTCAGCATTCAGCAGCCTCTCTCGGTTGTCTCGGTTTCAGGCATCACACAACAACACACCCTAGGCTTTTATCCTACATACACTCCTCTTAAACCATCCAGACATTCTTATGCCGCGATGACTTCTGGTCATTTGTCTCTTACTTGCTATTTGACATTAGTTGTATAGATAGAACTGGTTAGAGATGCTGATGAAGCACCTGACAACAATTTGAATCTGCTGCCTACACTACAATATTTTAGTTTCAAAACTATAACTTTTTTTGTATTATTATTATAATTTAACACAGTAAAATATATGTATATGGCTTACCTAATTCCAGAAGAATTCCAAGGTATGCATGGAAAAGAAAAGAAGGGGTTTAATGGGTTCATTTAATACTCCAGCAATTAACCTATAATGTCTAGCTGTTGCGATTGTGTAGTCAGCGCTAATCAACAACAGCAATAACTATAACTACTTATTTCTTGTGAACAGTTCGTAATACAGAATGTGAATTAAGTCAAATGGACAAAAACGGTATGTGCTGTATGAGGTTCCACTGTCTAGATGCATTTGAATGTATAATATCTGGAGGCAGGTTCACAAACCGTTGCATAGAAGACAGAAAAATAAATAGGTAGCCTAACATTAAACAATTCTTCAGAACCTAAACCCGGCCCTGAGACGATTCAGGGCGCTGTAGTTTTCAGAGGCAGACGCAGCAATTATCGGTCTGGGTGTCATCCTGGTTAATCAATGTCGGACTGTATTACCATGTGAAAATGAAAGGCATTTTGATCAGAAAAGAAGACAAGACAACAGGTGCAGTAACCCTTAGATTTCTACCCAGCAGCATAGAGACAACATGGTAGAGGAGAGATGAATCTTCAGTTCTGCGACCCCTTTGAAATATTTCACTCCAAAATTCACAATATCCCAAACCCCAGTGGATGTTGTCAGAGATGAAAGAAGGAATGCTCTATCCACATGCTCCCTCGCTCCCTCTCTCTCTCCAGCACAAGAAAAAGGAGAGAATGCTCAAGCAGCCCTCTCTCCAACCATTTTACACTCCTCTCTTTGATCTGCTACAGCATGCCGCCGTCATAGAGACCATGGATAAACCCCGGGAACGTCTTTGTATTAGAAATTGTATTTCTCCATGAAGCTGACTTGCATGCATTCATTTGCTTCTCTCTCTCTCTCTCTCTATCTCTCTCTCTCTCTCTCTCTCTCTCTCTTTCTCTCTCTCTTTCTCTCCTCTATAAAAACTCTGCTCTTGGCTGGGAGGGTGTTCCTCCTCGTTTAGCTCGTTAGAGCTCGGCGGTAGCCAGCAGGATCAATTACTGGGAATATGCTCTCCCGTCTCGGTATCATTACCCAGCAAAAATATATTAGCTCAGTCTGAGGGGGAAAACAGACGAGGAGTCATTATTACTGTCTGTATGCTGCTTCTGGAGCATCGTCTGCTGCTAGCTTTTCTCTCTGGCCTCAACACATTTGTTCCTTAACTTCAAATGCTACGCTGTGTTTACTTACTTGATGCCAATGACAGAACCAACACAACGTAGAGATATATTGAATATAGTGAGACAGAACAAAATGAGTATGGATGCTGCATAACATTTGCTCCAATAGTGAATTGTTTTGTTTGTAATCATTCTTGTCAGCAAAGGTCAATATGTCACTGTGAGAAATGATGGCTCTATGTGTCACAATGTGAAAGTCCATGACTGCCATCTCCTTATCTCCCTGTATTTGTATATATCTTATGCACAGATCTAGGATCAGTTTATCATCCCCAAATCCTAAATTTAACCATTGTGCTGGGAAATGTAAAACCAACCTTAAATTGGTGCCATAGGTGCAACTTTGCTCTGTTTTGATGCATCTCATACAGTATCTCTGGTGATTCCTCATCATCACATATTTAGCGGCCAGACTAGAGGAGGCATGCTACAGGGAGTAACACATCCTCATCACCAGCTGTCTATGAGGAAACCAGTCCCTCTCCCCTTCCTCCCTCCCCCTCTCTCTCCTCCTCACCTCCCTCTCTCCCTCTGCCTCTCTCCTCTTCTCAGTCCTTCCCCAGTGTCTGACTGCCTGAGATGGGTACAGCGAGCTGTATTCTGTAATGTGAGATTATGATACAAATTAGAACTCCTTAATCTGTTATGGAAGCCACCCAATATGGCATCATGTCTTCTGCCAAGGCATGAATAACCCAGCAAACTTCACTGGGAGGAGTCTTTGAGCAGATTTGACATGAGAAGAACATCACCTCACCAAAACCCAACATGATTTAATCTATGGGATGATGGTGATTGGCTGTGGAGGGTCCATTCATGAATTTGTGTTTCGGTCCACAAGCAGGAGGCCTCCTCCAGAGCTCTGGGCCTCCACAGTTGGTCTAATGCAACATTTACTGTTAAGGGATCATCCTCAGATCAGAGCTAGTGACTGCATGAACAATGCCCAGCTGTTGCGTAAATTGTCAAAGTACTGCATGACAACAAACATACAGCCAGCAGCTGAAGTGGTGGGGAGTGAATAAGAGCTCCCTGTAATCATTTAAGGCCTCAAATCAATCAATAAATCAAATAAACCAATCACAATTATTTTATAAAGATCTTTTTATGATGTCTGCCGAAGTCGTTGCCTCTCCTTGTTCGGGTGGCGCACGGCGTTCGACGTCACCGGTCTTCTAGCCATTGGTTTTGTCTTGTCTTCCCACACACCTGTTTTCAATCCCATTCATTACCTGTTGTGTATTTAACCCTCTGTTTCCCCTCATGTCTTTGTCAGAGATTGTTTTATTGTCAGTGTTGTTTATTTGTTGTGTTGGTGCGCGATGGGTCCTCGTACCCATGTTTGTTCATGTCTGTACTGTAAGTGTTATGGAGCATGTTCCGTGGACATTTATTAAAAGACTCCATTTACACTCCATTTTGACTCTCCTGCGCCTGACTTCCCTGCCACCTATACACACGGCGCTGACATTAGGATAGAAAACACTCTAAAGTTTCCAAAACTGTAAAAATATTGTCTGTGAGTATAACAGAACTGATATTGCAGGCGAAAGCCTGAGAAAAATCCAATCCGGAAGTGACTCATGTTTTGAAAGCTCTGCGTTCCAATGCGTCCCTATTGAGCAGTGAATGGGCTCGATTTTGCAGATTTAAAAAAAACATTTTTTATTTATTTTTTATTTTATTTAACTACTAGGCAAGTCAGTTAAGAACACATTCTTATTTTCAATAACGGCCTAGGAACGGTGGGTTAACTGCCTTGTTCAGGGGCAGAACAAACGATTTTCACCTTGTCAGCTCTGGGGATCCAATATTGCAACCT
This sequence comes from Oncorhynchus kisutch, assembly GCF_002021735.2. Classification (NCBI taxonomy): domain Eukaryota; kingdom Metazoa; phylum Chordata; class Actinopteri; order Salmoniformes; family Salmonidae; genus Oncorhynchus; species Oncorhynchus kisutch. Next base: position 25,545,870 of record NC_034191.2, read on the forward strand.
TACAGTTAACTAGTCCAACGCTAAAACCACCTGCCTCTCATTGCACTCCACAAGGAGACTGCCTGTTACGCGAATGCAGTAGAAGCCAAGGTAAGTTGCTAGCTAGCATTAAACTTATTTATAAAAAACAATCAATCAATCATAATCACTAGTTATAACTACACATGGTTGATGATATTACTAGTTTATCTAGCATGTCATGCTTTGCATATAATCGATGCAACGCTGGGGGATGATTTAACAAAAGCGCATTTGCGTTGGACGACTGTACCTAACCATAAACACCAAATGCCTTTCTTAAAATCAATACACAGAAGTAGAAGTATATATTTTTAAACCTGCATATTTAGCTAAAAGAAATCCAGGTTAGCAGGCAATATTAACCAGGTGAAATTGTGTCACTTCTCTTGCGTTCATTGCATGCAGAGTCAGGGTATATGCAACAGTTTGGGCAGCCTGGCTCATTGAGAACTAATTTGCCTGAATTTTTTGTAATTATGACATAACATTGAAGGTAGTGCAATGTAATAGGAATATTTAGACTTAGGGATGCCACCCGTTAGAGAAAATACAGAACAGTTCCGTATTTCACTGAAATAATAATGTTTTGTTTTCAAAATTATAGTTTCCGGATTTGACCATATTAATGACCAAAGGCTCGTATTTCTGTGTGTTATGTTATAATTAAGTCTATGATTTGATAGAGCAGTCTGACTGAGCGATGGTAGGCAGCAGCGGGCTCATAAGCATTCATTCAAACAGCACTTTCGCAAGCACAGCGCTGTTTATGACTTCAAGCCTATCAGCCGAATGGCTGGTGTAACCGATGTGAAATGGCTAGCTAGTTAGCGGGGTGTGCGCTAATAGTGTTTCAAACGTCACTCGCTCTGAGACTTGGAGTAGTTCTTCCCCTTGCTCTGCAAGGGCCACAGCTTTTGTGGAGCGATGGGTAACACTGCTTCGATGGTGGCTGTTGTCATTGTGTTCCTGGTTCGAACCCAGGTAGGGGCGAGGAGAGGGACGGAAGCTATACTGTTACATTGGCAATACTAAAGAGCCTATATGAACATCCAATAGTCAAAGGTTAATGAAATACAAATGGTATAGAGGGAAATAGTCCTATAATTCCTATAATAACTACAACCTAAAACTTCTTACCTGGGAATATTGAAGACTCATGTTAAAAGGAACCACCAGCTTTCATATGTTCTCATGTTCTGAGCAAGGAACTTAAACGTTAGCTTTCTTACATGGCACATATTGCACTTTTACTTTCTTCTCCAACACTTTGTTTTTGCATTATTTAAACCAAATTGAACATGTTTAATTATTTATTTGAGGCTAAATTGATTTTATTTATGTATTATATTAAGTTAAAATAAGTGTTCATTCAGTATTGTTGTAATTGTCATTATTACAAATCAAATAAAACATTTTAAATCGGCCGATTAATCGGTATTGGCATTTTTGGGCCCTCCAATAATCGGTATTGGTATCGGCGTTGAAAAATCATAATCGGTCGACCTCTGCTCCAGACTAATGTTTTCCCCGGGTGGCACTGGTGCCACTAACTTTTTCAGTTAGTTGCACCAGCCATGAAAAAAAAAATTGGATCATGCAATTGAACGAATAGGAGTAATCACACTAATAGTCATCATCAAGTAATTCACAATGTTTTATTAAGAAGTGTAATAGACTACTGAGATTGTATTCAATAAATACGTTTCATATAACATGTCCATGCAGGAATGCATGATTGAAGATATTTTTATATGCAACCTAATCTAGTGATTTACATGAATTTTGTGTTGACAATTTTGTTATATTTTACTGTCAAAATAGGGCTCCAGAATTATCACATTTGTTTGTTCAATTAATTTTCCTTTATCTTTATGTGCACTAACATTACATATAGGCCTAATTCCATTGTTGTTAATTCACCACCTGAGGAAATGGAAACTCAAAATACATTAGCTAAATCGTTGACTCAAAATATAAAACCTACTGCCAGTAGCCATGTACTTATCTAACAGTAAATGTAATGTCCTAAAACAAACTTGGTATTCGTAGTAGGCCAATGAGGCAATGGTCGATGCGCATTTCTAAGCCCTATCAGATACCTCGATTGTAAAACAGTGTGCTTTGATCTCAATATTGAAAATGTTTTTATACAAACAGAAAGCGGAGACCATCTTTGACTAAAGTTGAGTTTTTCACTCTCTCTCTCCTCTGTGAGGATAAAAAGGACCCATCAACTAGGCACATGTTTGAGGATATCCAGACCCCCCTCTCTCCCACAGGAGAGCTGAGGGGGGAGTTTGGCCTGTTTTATGGCCTGTTCTGCAGAAATGGAAGGCTGAAAATCCTTTGTTACACAGAGACTTTACCACGAAAACTCCAATATCCAAAAGTCGATAATGAAACAATATTTCTAACATAAAGAATTTGGGAAATGTTCAGTGGGGATTTAAAGATCAATCCTGTCAAAGTGTTTATTATTTTGTGATATCACAACATTTAGATGCAAACCTGACAACTAGAATATGTACACCCTCAGAGATACAGTTGTTTAGTTATACTGTACCATAACCTATACCATGTTGTATAAAATATAAAATTAAGTATGACAATACTTTTGTGAAGATGGCAGTGTGATTTTAGCCTTCGAAATTAGATAATGGTTTTTCATATAAACTTGTGCCCAGTCAGTAGCCACGCCCAAGTGAGCTCAGAGTTCATGTCAACATGATGGAACCACAAACCAGAGTGCTTAAAAGGACTCACTAACAAAATTTACATTAGACCAAAACATGCTGGGTTGCTGCCGATGTGTAAAGTGGTTCTAGTTGTACCCTGACTAATCAACCATTGAGACCAAAGAACGTGAGGCCGTGGTCCACATGTTGAAATGGTTAGAAATGTTGCAAACCAGACCAAAACATGCACCGTTTGCAGCTGTGCATGTTAATCAGTCTAGGACATTTGACCAAAGACGAGAAGAAAGAATATATCCCTCTGAACACCGTGTGGTACATCTGAAGTAGCTATTCTAGTGAACACTCCAGAACAGAAGAAGCCTACATCTAAGGACATTGTGACCTCTGGTGGACAACCAGAGACCTATATTGAACCACTTCCCATAGATGGATTGAGTGGTTTCAACAGAGAGACGACAGAGAAAGACATCTACGAGTAAATATATGAGTATCCGAATGAGCGGTTGTTATGGTGCTAAGGATTCTGGTTATGGTGAGCGTAGTTTGCAAGTGTATGTATGATAAGTTGACTCGCTTTGTCTCTCCTTCCAGAATACGTAACCAAATGGTCATGCTTTTGTTAGTCCGCTAGGGACCTGGTTTCATTGTATTATGTATTTCATCAATAACCTATGCTGTGTGTGTGTGTTTATGTATTCTGTGTGATGATTTAGCTAGTTAGTAAATAAAAAATTAAGCCAATTTGTGTATTGCTGATTCATTACTTAGGTTAGGGTTCGTGCAGATATCCAAGGATTATGCAACATTCAGAATGAGATTCTTGAGGTAATAATTAATGTAAGAGATATTTAGATCATCTTTAGAGTTTAAGTCCAGAGATAGTAACTCGGTAAACCACTGTTCCCGTGGTACCCCAAATTCCTAATGAGTTCATTGTTACATTATGAATTTAATCGAGTAATAATTAAACGTAGTGTGTAATTATTCGATAAATAGCTGTCATCACATTAATGATAGTCACGTCACGACAACAATCACAATGCATTTTTCAGGGGAATGAGGGTAGAGAGAAAGTATGAGAGGCTTGCTCATTACAGCAGCTGGCCCCAGCTAAACAGGCACAGTGGCAGGGCAGACACTTTCATTACAAGAATTATGAGGATAATGCACTTTACTGTTTTACCAAATCATGGTTTTATCCGCCCCAAAAATGTTGACATTTTGTTGAGGTGACCAGGTAGAATGTGCAGCTCGCACCGGTGCAACCAATTAACATTTTTACTCACACAGCCGTCTAAGGCTGTTTCCACAGTCACCCTAAGTACCCAGATCTGATTTTCTTTCATTATCAGAAAAAAATTCTGGCTGTCCACACTCAGTATTAAATGTGATCCAATTAATATTTGTGCAGATTTGCACAAAAATGCAATGCTCATTTCCTGTGGGGTGGTTGTCATGGTATTGGCGCGGTCATGTGCAAAAAACACAACCACAAAAAACACTTCAGAGCAAAGAAATCTGATCTGAGCATCCAGAAGGAGTCTGCATATGGAGGATCGGGTTTGTATCAGTGAATCACAAAGATCTAACTGAGGGAAGGCTACTTACTGAATGTGCATATGTCCCCATTCCCCACTGTCATGTACGGTTGGGTGGACTTAGACTCCTAGGCTGTGTTTACACAGCCACTCTACACATTTGTAAAATAAAATGTAAACATACATGTTTGTCAATCATTTCATCCAAACTGCTCGCGCTTGTCAATGGGCATGTGCGTAGACAGGCGTTAAAATATGACTTGGTTCTACTTTAGTCGCGCTGCAAGTCCCGCCTCTCCCATCTACTCATTGACATACTAGCCCACGTGGGTAATTGAAAGATGAACAAGGTCCACACTCCAATCCAGTTGGTGGTGCTAAGAACCCTAAATCAGATTTTCTTTCTATATCCAATCTTTTTATTTCTGATTGCAGCAAAGCACCCCCACAACATGATGCTGCCACCCCCGTGCTTCACAGTTGGGATGGTATTCTTCAGCTTGCAAGCCTCCCCCTTTTTCCTCCAAACATAACGATGGTCATTATGGCCAAACGGTTCTATTTTTCTTTCATCAGACCAAAATACATTTCTCCAAAAAGTACAATCTTTGTCTCCATGTGCAGCTGCAAACCGTAGTCTGACTTTTTTTATGGCGGTTTTGGAGCAGTGGCTTCTTCCTTGCTGAGCGGCCTTTCAGGTTATGTCGATATTGGACTCGCTTTACAGTGGATATAGATACTTTTGTACCTGTTTCCTCCAACTTCTTCACAAAGTCCTTTGCTGTTGTTCTGGGATTGATTTGCATTTTTCGCACCAAAGTACGTTCATCTCTAGGAGACAGAACACGTCTCCTTCCTGAGCGGTATGACGGCTGTGTGGTTCCATGGTGTTTATACTTGCATACTATTTTTTGTACAGATGAACAGGGTTTGGAAATTGCTCCCAAGTATGAACCAGACTTATGGAGGTCTACAATTTTTTTCTGGGGTCTTGGCTGATTTCTTTTGATTTTCCCATGATGTCAAGCAAAGAGGCACTGAGTTTGAAGGTAGACCTTGAAACACATCCACAGGTACACCTCCAATTGACTCAAATGATGTCAATTAGCCTATCAGAAGCTTCTAAAGCCATGACATCATTTTCTGGAAATGTCCAAGCTGATTAAAGGCACAGTCAACTTAGTGTATGTAAACTTCTGACCCACTGGAATTGTGATACAGTGAATTATACGTGATATAATCTGTCTGTAAACAATTGTTGGAAAAATTACTTGTCTCATGCAAAAAAGTAACCGACTTGCCAAAACTATAGTGTGTTTACAAGAAATTTGTGGAGTGGTTGAAAAATGAGTTTTAATGACTCCAACCTAAGTTTATGGAAACTTCCGACTTCAACTGTAGATGTACTGCTCATTTCCTGTCACTGTTACTTAAAATTTGGGGGTGGTTGTCATGGTTAGGAGCAGGTCATGTGCAAAAAATCCACTTCAGAGCAAATGTATCTGATCTGAGCGTCCAGACGTGATGAATACGGAGGATCAGGTTTGCATCAGGATTAAGATCCATAATTGGAGGTGGTATAAATCGGTCATAAGTCAAAAGATATATATGGAATAAGTCAAAAGATCAGATTCCTGTTTGCACATTAGGGAAAAGAGCAGACAGGTAGAGTGTGTATCAGATGTAAAAATATCTGAATTGGGCTGCCTGTGTATACACAGCCTTAGGGACTTTATTTTGCATTTCTACATGTGGAGGGGGCCAAAGCCCATGTGCTTAGAAACATAATAATATTATTAATTAGGTGGGTGCTTACATTTGTCCTATTTCACACGTGTATTATAAGCATGTGAATTGGAAATCAGGTTTTGCATATGCCACTCCCCCTGAGACACCCTCGGAGAGCGGGGTCACAGCCGGGGATCAGCCATTATTGACCGGGACCCTGGAGCAATTAGGGCACAGACAGCTTTTTCACCAAGTCGGCTCGGGGATTTGAACCAGCGACCTTTCGGTTACTGGCCCAATGCTTTTAACTGCTAGTCTACAATGACATGATAGATAAAGCTGGTCTAGAAATCCACACGAATCCTCCCAGGATTTGTGTCCATACCCCAAAGGTGTACACCACTGGCCTGTCTGACACTTTCAGTGAAGGAAAAGTGTTTGGACAGTGTGAGTAACAGTGCCAACCTTCATGGCTATGGTGACTGTAAGACGTCTTTAATGTCTGTAACTATGATGGAAATTGATGTAAAGCAACCATATGTAGGCCGGTTGTTATGATGTTATCATTGTATTATCTTCTCATTGGATTGAGTAGCCACAAACATTTTTCTCGCTCCACTCATATTGCCATTTGGCCTATATATTGTCTTATTAATTTTCTACAGGCAGGCTATTACTAATATCCCTGTTATATGTACCCTAAAGCAGTTCTGAAACACCAACTTAGGCATACCATATGTCAGGGTTCCCCAACTGGCGGCCCGTGGGTGGTTTTATTTGTCCCTCCAAGTTTTCCGTGCAAAAATATTTTTACAGTACCAGTCAAAAGTTTGGACACACCTACTCATTCAATGGTTTTTCTTTCTTTTGACTATTTTCTACATTGTAGAATAATAGTGAAGACATCAAAACTATGAAATGACAAAAAAAAAGTGTTAAACAAATAAAAAAATATTTTACATTTTAGATTCTTCAAAGTAGCCACCCTTTGACTTGACGACAGCTTTGCACACTCTTGGCATTCTCTCAACCAGCTTCACCTAGAATGCTTTTCCAACGGTCTTGAAGGGGTTCCCACATATGCTGAGCACTTGTTGGCTTCTTTTCCTTCACTCTGTGGTCACAAATTTGGACTCATCATACCAAAGGACAGATTTCCCTTGTCTAATGTCCATTGCTCGTGTTTCTTGGCCCAAGCAAGTCTCTTCTTATTATTGGTGGCCTTTAGTAGTGGTTTCTTTGCAGCAATTATACCATGACGGCCTGATTCATGCAGTTTCTCTGAACAGTTGATGTTGAGATGGGTCTGTTACTTGAACTCTTTGAAGCATTTATTTTTGGCTGCAATTTGAGGTGCAGTTAACTCCAATGAACTTATCCTCTGCAGCAGAGGTAACTCTGGGACTTTCTTTCCTGTGGAGAGCCAGTTTCATCATAGCGCTTGATGGTTTTTGCGACTGCACTTGAAGAAACTTTAAAAGTTCTTGAAATGTTTGCTGTCTACAAACTACTTGTAATAACGTACCGAAACCCCGACCGTCCGCTCAAGAAAACAATTGTTTCACGGCTGAATCTAGTCAATGATCCCTGGTGTATGTCTTACATATATCCACACTTTCCTTTTCTCTAGCCAAAATATCACAAACACAACATTAGTCCCTTCTCATAGAGGAAGTAGGCAGCCACTCACTTAACAATTCTAATAGGGTGATTTCCAGTGTTAAGATCCGATTTTAACAGCAGAGAAGCGTCATTGGACTCATGCTGCAAAGATAGATTGTCACCACAGAGACAGAAACGAGACACTTCAGGATTTGCATAGAGCTTAATTTGATCTACTTGAGATTACGACTTCCTCCACTCGATGTAATTAAACTCAGATGTGACTAATTAAGTTGACGGAAAAACTGGAATAAATCTGAGCGCTGCTCAGTGTGATGTTCACGTAGGAAACAGCAGACGACTGTTAATATTGTCACTTGATTACTGAACACCCTACACAGGGACTGATCTAGTCAGAGAAGTTAGTGGATTGAGGAGATCTGAGATCTGTCAATTTGATGTTCTACAGAAGAGGACTGTTCATGTACAGTACTGACGTCTGACTGTTCTTCTGATTGCTTCTCAGTATTATATAACCATACCTTATTAACCGACTGTTCCTAGGCCGTCATTGAAAATAAGAATTTGTTCTTAACTGACTTGCCTAGTAAAATAAAGGTAAAATAAAAAATAAAATAAAAATGTATAAAGTAAACACCTATGCGGTTCAAGTCGCAACCCAGATACACACAGATAGTCAATGTGACCCTTCCACAAGCCATCCAGCAGCCTCATATTGGCAATGGCAACAGTCCCACCCTGCCAATTCAGCAGGCCACCCTGGGTCAGTCATAACACAGGGTTAAGGCTGTCCAAATGTGACGTTAATCACACAAACAATTAGTGGCCATGTAAACTGGCCTTAATTAAACCTGGGTTAAATGTTGATGAAAGCCAATAAAACAGCATTAAAGACTGCTGACTGTTTCACAGAGAGATGACAGAACGCCGGTAATATATGTATATACACACACACAGGACCGAGGCATAAAAGCACAGAACATTTTACATGTACCTCCGGTCAAGACAGGTATATAAATATAATCAAATACAAACTACAGCCATGATGTTGGGGAAGCTTTTTTCACTCAAATTCCCATCATCACCTGCTCTCATTTGTGTTTGGTGGCTCTATTCATGTGCATAATTGGCAATCTGGTCTGGCCCTGGAGGCTTGATTCATGGCTCTGGATGGGGCTTTTATGGCACCACTACAGACATACAGGAGTTAAAACATTCTTGTAATGTTGAGGAACAGATGCTCACACACAGCAGGGCAACAGGTCTGGAGCAATTGGCAACAGTTGTACTGTAGGTCTAGTACAGGTCTCTCCAACCCTGTTCCTGGAGAGCAACACTCCTGTACATTTTCACTCCAACCCTGTTCCTGGAGACCTGCCCTCCTTTAGGTTTTCAATCCAACCGTGTACCTGGAGAGCCACCCTCCTGTAGGTATTAAATCCAACCATGTTCCTGGAGGCCTACCCTCCTGTAAGTTTTCACCCCTACCCCAGTTTCAGCTAACCTGATTCAGCTGATTACTAGACTCAGGTGGGGTAGATTAGGGTTGGAGCGAAAAACTACAGGATGGTAGTTCTGCAGGAACAGGGTTGGAGTGAAAACCTAGAGGAACAGTGTTGGAGTGAAAACCTATAGGACGGTAGCTCTGCAGGAACAGGGTTGGAGTGAAAACCTACAGGACGGTAGCTCTGTAGGAACAGTGTTGGAGTGAAAACCTACAGGACGGTAGTTCTGCAGGAACAGGGTTGGAGTGAAAACCTACAGGACGGTAGCTCTGCAGGAACAGGGTTGGAGTGAAAACCTACAGGACGGTAGCTCTGCAGGAACAGGGTTGGAGTGAAAACCTACAGGACGGTAGCTCTGCAGGAACAGGGTTGGAGTGAAAACCTACAGGACGGTAGCTCTGCAGGAACAGGGTTGGAGTGAAAACCTACAGGACGGTAGCTCTGTAGGAACAGTGTTGGAGTGAAAACCCACAGGACGGTAGCTCTGCAGGAACAGGATTGGAGAGAAAACCTACATGACGGGTAGCTCTGCAGGAACAGGATTGGAGAGAAAACCTACAGGACGGGTAGCTCTGCAGGAACAGGATTGGAGTGAAAACCTACAGGACGGTAGCTCTGCAGGAACAGAGTTGGAGAGAAAACCCACAGGACGGTAGCTCTGAATGAACAGGGTTGGAGAGAGAACCTACAGGACGGGTAGCTCTGCAGGAACAGGGTTGGAGAGAGAACCTACGGGACAGTAGCTCTGAATGAACAGGTTTGGAGAGAGAACCTACAGGACAGGTAGCTCTGCAGGAACAGGGTTGGAGGAACCTACAGGACGGTAGCTCTGCAGGAACAAGGATGGAGAGAAAACCCACAGGACGGTAGCTCTGCAGGAACAAGGATGGAGAGAAAACCCACAGGACGGTAGCTCTGCAGGAACAAGGATGGAGAGAAAACCCACAGGACGGTAGCTCTGCAGGAACAAGTGTTGGAAAGAAAACCCGCAGGACGGTAGCTCTGCAGGAACAGAGTTAGAGAGCCCTGGTCTAATAGGTCTCCTACATGTGCTATTGAACATCACACTTGGAGAGCACATCATTGTACAAGCCTACCTCAAGCACTAGTAGCAGGTGATAAAAGTTATTACATTCAACTCATTGAGTATGAATTGAGCAGAATGCACCCGAAAGCAACAGTGCCGGGAACGTTTACCTTTAATTGAATGTTAATCTCTGATTGTAATCACAATTTCCTTAGTCCAGGGTAATTATCCATTAACAAAAGCGTTATTGGATGTCTATGGACATACACAGGTGGTGATAGACACTGTTCCCTATTGTCAGGTCATAAATAGTACTGGCGTGGTTAATTCTCTCTCTCTCTCAGCTGTTCCTTTTTTAGAAGGATTCTTTGGTCAACTGACAGGGAAGTGAAGAATCTGATGTAGTATGGGGGATAAAAAACAACATAAATTCAGCCATACTGCAGAATGCAATCTTTTTCAGTTTTTCTGTGATATATTCCTCTCGATCTCTCTGCCTCTGCCTCTCCCCTAGCTCTCCATTTCCCTCCCTCCCTCCACCTCTCTCTCTCCCTCATTCTCTCTCTCTCTGCCTCTGCTCTCCAATCCCCCTCGCTCCATCTCCCTCCCTCCCTCTTCCCCCCTCTCTTTCTCTCTGTGTCCTCCAGCAGACACACTCATCTCATTAGGTGTGACTGCGGAAGGAAGGTGAGATGGTTACTGTGACAACGGCAGGGAGTCACAGGCGGTGCGGGGCAGAGCGATGCTGAGCGGTGTGGAACAAAGTGTTGACAGGAGCAGAGAGCAGTGGTGTACACCTCTCTCAGCTCTAAGAGGCCTATCACAGACATGTGCCAGATGGGGGGACTGGGAGACTGGAGATCCGCCCTGTTCACCCAGGTAGAAAAGCCCAGACAAAGACGCCATCATCTTCTCCTGGGTAACTGCAGTCCTGTGAGAGAGACTGTCACATTAACCAGCTCTGCCTCACTGAGATGCTACAGACAGTGTTTCAAGTTTCAAGCTTTAATATCACATGCACAAGTACTGTCACGCCCTGACCATAGAGAGCCCTCGGTTCTCTATGGTGTTTAGGTCAGAGCGTGACTGGGGGGGGTTATCTAGTTTATAGATTTCTAGGTTGGTGGTTTGTGTGGTTCCCAATTGGAGGCAGCTGGTAACCGTTGCCTCTAATTGGGGATCATATTTAGGTAGACTTTTTCCCCACCTGCATTTGTGGGATATTGTTTGTGTTAGTGTGTTTGGGCACCACGTCCTCACGGTCTGTAAGTGTTGTTATTTTGTTTTGTTAGTTTCACTTAAATATATAATATGGAACTATACTCACGCCTTGGTCCGCTCATTTCCAAGACCGTGACAGAATATCCCACCACAAAGGACCAAGCAGCGTTAAAATGAGGTAAGGAAGTTTTGGACTTAAGAGGACACGAGCTGGCGGCCGAGCAGCGAAGAGTGCCAGAGCCTGTTCGGGAGTCGGAGGAGGAATTTGAGGAAAGATTCCGGAGAGAGGTGGTAGCGATGAGAATGCTGCCGTACAGGCGTGCTGAAGTGTGTGTCACCAGTCTGGTGCCACCTGTGCCGAATCCACGCATCAGGCCTCCAGTGCGTCTCCCCAGTCCGATACGTCCTGTCCCTGCTCCTCGCACTCGCCCTGAAGTGTGTGTCACCAGTCTGGTACCACCTGTACCGGCTCCATGCACTAGGCCTCCAGTGCGCATTCACAGTCCAGAGCTTCCGGCGACGGTTCCCAGTCCAGAGCTTCCGGCTACGTTTCACAGTCCGGAACCACCCGCGACGGTCCACGATCCGGAACCACCCGCGACGGTCCACGGTCCGGAACCACCCGCGACGGTCCACGGTCCGGAACCTCCCGCGACGGTCCACGGTCCGGAAACCTCCCGCGACGGTCCACGGTCCGGAACCTCCAGCGACGGTCAACGGTCCGGAACCTCCAGCGATGGCCAACGGTCCGGAACCTACAGCGACAGTCAACGGTCCGGAACCTCCAGCGACGGTCCACGGTCCGGAACCTCCAGCGACGGTCAACGGTCCGGAACCTCCAGCGACGGTCAACGGTCCGGAACCTCCAGCGACGGTCCACGGTTCGGAGCTCCAGGCAAGGCGTCCAGTACAATGAAATGCCTTTCTTGCAAACTCAAAACCCAACAATCCAATAACCAATAACAATGTATACAAAAAAAAGAAAAACAAATAAATTAAAATAGGAAATATGAAATACACAATAAAGTAAGTAAGAATAATATATACAGGAAATATTTAAAAAGTCAGATCCAATAATACCATGTTAACATGTGCAGTGTGTTTGTAATGCTGACATATGAGATGATGTCGAAATTTGTCTTCTACAATATCTATGGGGTAACTAGGCTACATTTGGGTACAAAAAGCACTGTACATGACCTTGTGGTGTATCACTAAGTCGCTAACATTATCTATTTTACAGGAGTTTATTTACAAATGCAGAGTACTGTAAGTAGACTCCAATGAAAACAATCTGTTTGAAAAACAAAACACTAACCAGAACACTCAGCCACACTCAAGTGGATATCTCATTGAATGGGAGTCAGTCAGACAGAGTCAGTGTGGCTCTGTTTGTTTCCACTGTGCCAGGAAATTAAGGCCAGTACTGAGGGGCAGGGATAACTTTAGATCTGGTTGAGTGACAGCCCAGTAAACCCAATTGGAAGCATGCCACCCATCAGAGGTACCCACTGTGTTCCACCAGAGGAAAGCCAATGTATTGAATGTACAGTACAGGTCCAGCCCAGCATTAACACACAGAGAAAGACAACACTGATACAACCCATCTATTGTGAATTGTCCTTACTGTACATAGGGTATCAGGTCAGGTGGGGAAGGGAGGGAGGGAGTGTTGATGCTTCTGGGCTGTGACACGGAGAAGTGTCACCCCTGTGACCCAGAGAGAGGTCAGCAGACGCCCATAGCGAAGCAGAGGGGGAGTGAAAACAGCCTTGCGGGGTTTCTGAAGTGTGGACGCTGCCCCCTGTGGTGTGGATGACCTTCACACTGCGTCAGCACTATGAGGCTCTGGCAGGTCCAGCTGGGAGGTGCCAAACTGTTCCAGCCCTCTCCCTCACAACACAAACACACACTTATAATATAGACACACACAAACGTGCACACATAACTCAGCTTAAGGCTCGATTCAGTCTAAAACACATCCAAACGTAAAGCTCACATTTTATGGGAAAAGAGAGTAAAAAAACGGGAGAAAATATCTAAGCTGATATATTTTCTGCATGCAAATAACCAAAGGCGCAAGCATCAAGATGCACAGCGATTATAAGATGCACAGCGATCATAAGACAGTAACAAGGAGGGGTGTATGGGGTGAGGCGGGCTTTCTAGCTCAAGGGGAGAACTAAATAGCATTTGAAAGCTTTTGCTGAAAATGTCCTTTTCAACACTAATTACCGTCACAGAGCTAGACAGTAGGCAGAGCAAGAGAGCGAGCGAGAGAAACGGAGGAGAGAGAGAGGCAGAAGGGGAGGGGTGAGAGAGAGAGAAAAGTGAGGGGGAGAGGGAGAGGGAGTGGGAGTGGATGCATAAATGGAGCAGAGTATATGTAAGTCATCAGCTTGTCTGACACACTGACACACTAGCCCTCCCTTCAAGTCACCTTCTGCAAACTAGGAGCTTTCATACACAGGGGACAAAATTGGCCCCGGCCCATCCAGGGCAGGTGGGTCATAGGGTTAAGAGAATGAACAAACTTCAGTCACATATGCTGCAGGTCCTCCAATGTAACCACAGCTGGGCCCAGCCCAAATTGCCAGACGTTAAAGTAATCTGATTATGAACCGTTACTTGAACTCTGTGAAGCATTTATTTGGGCTGCAATTTCTGAGGCTGGTAACATAGGTAACTCTGGTTCTTCCTTTCCTGTGGCGGTCCTCATGAGAGCCAGTCTCATCAAATTTTACAGATTGACTGACCTTTATGTCTTAAAGTAATGATGGACTGTAATTTATCTTTGCTTATTTTAACTGTTCTTGACATAATATGGACTTGGTATTTTACCAAATAGGGCTGTCTTCCGTATACTGCTCCTACCTTGTCACAACACAACTGATTGTCTCAAACGCATTAAGAAGGAAAGAAATTCCACAAATTAACACCTAATTAAAATGCATTCCAGGTGACTACCTCATGAAGCTAGTTGAGAGAATGCCAAGAGTGTGCAAAGCTGTCATCAAGGCAAAGGGTGGCAAATTTGAAGAATCTCAAATATAACATATGTTTCGATTTGTTTTTTGCTTACTACATTATTCCATATGTGTTATTTCATAGTTTTGATGTCTTCACTATTATTCTACAATGTAGTAAATAATAAAAAAGAAAGAAACACCCCGGAATGAGTAGGTGTCCAAACTTTTGACTGGTACAATATTTTATCGGTCTCCTCATACATGTGTATATACATTCAGGACAAAAGCTCAGGCAACCTTGTCCTAAGGCCAGAGCACTCAGACATCAGGCTTAATAACATGGACTGTCATTAACATGCATTAGAGGCTTGCAACGAATGGGCAGCATCTGGTCAATTGGGACGAATGGCCTCTTTGAAGACAGTTATGGTCCATCTCATCCATTTCAATATAACCCTACACACACACATGGACAAACACACACAGACACACTACAGGCTGCCACCCTTGTTAGAGCGCCATCCATATCCAAACTAATGGGGAAAATGGAAATGCCACTGTCAATCAGCTGTGGATTAGAATGTGGTGACGTCAGGTGCTGGGGTTTCCTTGTGATGGTGACAGCCCCACAGGAAGACGGGCGGTGATGAAACAGCTGGGGCGTCACACAGACACAGGAGAATTAGCCATCAGCTGGAAACGTGTTTGCTTCAGTACACCCAGAGTGTTCCCCATCGTAGGGGGAATGAAACAGACTACATTATGCAGAGAGATGGAGAGAGAGAAGAGAGAGAGAGAGACATGAACACGGTGTCCCTGTGATCACATCCACCCGCCACACAGCATAAATCAGAGGGGAAAACTCTTTCATCATCTGAGACCCGTTTGCAGAGGGAATAGCTCTCTGTCATTTTACTGCAGAGGGAAGTGTGTGCGTGTGTATGTAACCACAAACAGCGTGGCATTTGGTACCTTGCTTCTTGGCGATGACAAGTGACAAGTTAACAGAGTAGTCGGCAGAGGGTAGGCTATGCAGGGGGAGAAGGTTTGGTAAGGGGGACGGGGGCTTTACTAAACGCTCTCATCTGTTCATGCCCTCCGGCGCTACAGTACTCTTTTATGTAGATGAATCTGTAACAGGGCCTTCCATTTAGCTGTGATATATAAATACATTAGAATAATGGGGAGCTAGTGCTACAGTGCGACGGCTTGGAACGCAATGTCAACAGTCACCTCGGGGCACAGTCTTTTACGGTGTATCAATTAGAAAATAAAACGCAGCATTTCACTGCCCCCCGCCTCCTCTCCCCCTTCAGTGTTAATTACTGGCCTCTTGAGGGACTTGCTGCTGCCCCGAGAGACTCAGCTTCTTGGTTGGAATCTTTGAGAAAACAAACAGATGCTTAAATGAGTACCTCTTTTCTCAGCCAGAACTAATTTGCCTTCCCTTTTGTTATCATTTGGCACATCTAACACTGTACAGGAACCATAGGCCCAGGAAGAGAGACCGGAAAGATCCAGGCCTAATATCTTACTCAGAGCCTTACATACATTTAGGATATATTCTCTGTTGGATTTTATCCTCAGTCTTCACTCATTTTTTCATTTTCTCTCAAGAGAAGTGAATGGGGTCGTAACCTCTGAATTACCTGGAATCAGCTCAAGGCTAAGCTTGATATATTATTGCTGCTAGTTGCCTGTACACATTCTGTAGATCACGTCTTATAAAATATATCCAATCTCACTGTTTGGTATAGTAATTGGATATGATTCATCCTAGTCCCTCGAAATTGCAGCACATTCAAATTAAGAGGCTTTTAAATTAAAGAAAAGGGAAAATTGGACAGCTTCCACCCGACTTCTCCATACTTCCCTCAGGTTAACTAATATATTATGATGCTTCAGGCATAATACACTGTGTGCTAGTATTAGGCTAGGCTACTATTGAAGTACCAGACAGTGACACAGGCTTTATGCATAATCTCACAGCTTCAAACCATAATACTTTAGTATAAAGACCAAAAATATGTATGGAGATGGGTGATTATTCACAGATAAAACCCTTTCCCTCCAATCTAAATTCGCCTAGCACGTACCCTAATGTTAACCAGGGGACAACTCTGTAGGGCTAGCATTAGCTAAAACTAGCTAGTGTTAGCGTGTAATCTATTGTGATATCTGAGTCATGTGTCCACCATACTGATTGCTGACACAATCGAGTAGAGGGCCCAGGCCTTGTAGATAATAGAAGTCTATTTTTAGAGCACTAATAAAAAAATTAAATGAAGAGGAGGGACGGAGAAAAATCTCATTGACATTGACAATTTTGTAACATTGGAGAACTGAAGGAAGAAAGAAAATGTTATGGGCAACCAAGCAACTAATAAGCTTGAACCTCAGCACTCTGCGTAATGCGACAGCTCATTACAGCCCAATTAGGCATTCAAATCTTTGCTTACCCAGGTTTATTGATGCAAATCCGCCTGGAAAAGATACCCTGGTGCCAAAAAAAGGAGAAAGAACTGGATCGACAGGGAACGAAAATTGTTGTAAGTGCAGGCTCTGTGGCTGGTTGATCGATTTACAAATTCTCTCTGGGGGTAGGCCAATCCAAACCTAAGATGTGATGCTGACAGTATGGAGGACTTTTTCCCTCCGCAATCAAATGGCTTGGCTTCCATCTTAGGTACACTGGGGTATTGAGAATACTACATCTATAAAGGTGATACCAGCTCTAATTCTACCAACAACTGAGTTGTTATTGATGTTGTTGTTGTTATTAGATGATTTAGAGATGAGTGCTAACAGACGTTGGTGGTAAAAAGCTGAATCTGTTTCAAGACTCACCACACACGGGTCAGACAATTAGGCCTTAATGTTCCCTTATTGGGCGCTTTAATTTCTTTATTTTCTTGTGGAGCGCTAATTCCTCTCGTCTCCATATGCTCCCAGGATTACCACATGGCAGTACATTCTGTGTGGATGAGGCCTGACAGGGGTAATTACTGTAGAGGCCTGTCACTGTGTGTGTCCGCCTGACTGACGGCCTGACTGTGACTGAAGGCCAAGACATCAATCTCTAACTGACTAGCTGTGGTGGTCCCTAGGACTGAGGTCAGGGTGAGGTGAGGCCCACCGAGTCGGTGTCTCACCATACTAATGAAGACGTAGGGATGAAATGCAGAAAAGTTCCGTTTGGGTTAACAGACAATACAAAGGAAAAGGGCCTCATCTTCACTTTCAGTTTGCCTTTAATGATGGACAGGATGTCAAGTCACACAAAGTAACAAAAACAGTGTGTGTCAGACAGACAAAAACTGCATAATGATCTCTGGGAGTCTTCTAAGGTCTACTCTAAAACAACATGTTTGTAGTACATATCTATTCTCTCTCTCAGGCACCAGTTATTTCAAATGAGGCAGTTGTGAACATGTAAACAGTATGTACTGTGTGTACGTACAGTGCCTTCGGAAAGTATTCAGACCCCTTGAATTTTTCCACATTTTGTCACGTTACAGCCTTATTCTAAAATGTATTACATTTTTAAAAATCCTCAGAAATCTATACGCAATACCCCATAATTACATTTTATTTTTATTTTTAGCAAATATATTAAAAATAATAAACAGAAATACCTTATTTACATAAGTATTTGCTATGAGACTCAAAATTGAGCTCAGTTGCATCCTGTTTCCATTGATCATCCTTGAGATGTTTCTACAACTTGATTTGGGTCCATCTGTGGTAAATTCAATTGATTGGACATGATTTAGAAAGGCACACACCTGTCTATATGAGATCCCACAGTTGACAGTGCATATCAGAGCAAAAACCAGCCATGAGGTCGAAGGAATAGTCACTTCTAAGACAGGATTGTGTTGAGGCACAGATCTGGGGAAGGGAACCAAAAATGTTCTGCAGCATTGAAGGTCACCAAGATCCCAGTGGCCTCCATCATTCTTAAATGGAAGAAGTTTGGAACCACCAAGGCTCTTGCTAGAGCTGGCCGCCCAGCCTAACTGAACAATCGAGGGAGAAGGGCCTTGGTCTATATTTCCTCTGTGGAGATGGGAGAAACTTCCAGAATGACAACCATCTCTGCAGCAATCCACCAATCAGACCATTATGGTAGACTGGCCTAAAGTACTCTGACCATGACAAACAAGATAATCTGCTCTGATGAAACCAAGATTGAACTCTTTGGCTTGATGGATAAGTGTCACATCTGGAGGAAACCAAACACCATTCCTACAGTGAGGCATGGTGGTGGCAGAATCATGCTGTGGTGATGTTTTTCAGCGGCAGGGACTGAGAGTCTAGTCAGAATCGAGGGAAAGAAGAACGAAGCAAAGTACAGAGAGATCTTTGATGAAAACCTGCTACAGAGCGCTCAGGACCTCAGACTAAGGCGAAGGTTCACCTTCCAACAGGACAACGACCCTAAGCGCACAGCCAAGACAACGCAGGAGTGGTTTCAAGACAAGTCTCTGAATGTCGTTGAGTAGCCCAGCCAGAGCCTGTACTTGAACCCGATCGAACATCTCTGGAGAGACGTGAAAATAGCTGTGCAGCGACACTCCCCATCCAACCTGACAGAGCTTGAGAGGATCTGCAGAGAAGAATGGGAGAAACTCCCCAAATACAGGTGTGCCAATCTTGTACCATCATAGCCAAGAAGACTCAAGGCTGTAAATCACTGCCAAAGGTGCTTCAACAAAGTTCTGAGTAAAGTGTCTGAATACTTATGTAAATGTGATATTTAAGTTTTATATTTTTAATACATTTGCAGACATTTCTAAAAATCAGTTATTGCATTGTCATTATGGGGGATTGTGTGAAGATTGATGAGGGGAAAAAACGATCTAATCAATTTTATAATAAGGCTGTAAGATAACTAAATGTGGAAAAAGTCAAAGGTTCTGAATACATTCCCAATGCACTGTACAGAAGGTTGTGTCCTGTGAATACCACCTACCTTGTTACACGTACATTGTGTACTAAAGTGGTAAGATATTATCACGGTAGCCGTTACATCTAGCAGACAGTTTATACAGAGTGAGAAAATGGTGGTCTCCATTTTGATTCTCTCCCAAGGTCACAGTAAGGGAAGAAGATATTGGAGTAGACTTGCTCTTCACTCCATCTTATTCACTAGGAGATATCCTCCTCCATCACTGAGCCACACACACATCCTCAGCACCACACAGCCTGAGCACCTGCCTGGTTCAGCCTGGCTCAACCCAATGTCTACACGTGCCAGGTGGGTAGGACAAGGGAAGAGGGGTTCGTCGTAGCATCACAGAGGCAGGCTGGTTATTTTTGAATTGGCCAATGGTGTAACCTGATAAAGGGCAGCGATCCATCTGTGCTCCACAGTCAACCCTGACTCGGTTTCCAAGGAGACGCCACCCGTGGGAGAGCCAGGGTGGGATACCTTGAGGGGGAATATTCTCCTGTGCTGCCTGTCTGAAAACCAGTAGGAGTGAGGTAGGGTGGGAGGGATGGAGAGATGGGGGACAGAAGGGAGTGATGCACCAGCCGCTTCACAGGGGTTAACTATAATCAGACATGACACACACCCTCCCCAGGAAAAGAGTGACAAACGCAACTAGAAATACATGTAGAGAGAGTGACACACACAAAAACACACACACACCACTGCAAACTACTATCAAGAGACCCTTTGTGAAATACGCAGCAACATCCCAAAATGACATGTCATATTTCATTTTCAGATCATTTTCTTTGCTACCATAAAAAGACAAATGGCTGACAGACAAAAACCTACTGATGCAAATGGCTAGGAAATAAATCCTGCAGGGTTATCATGATATGAAAATCATACACTGTCATTTATAATAGCATCTTACATTGCTGATCCTCCCCAAAAATATATAATATATATAGTACCAGTCAAAAGTTTGGACACACCTACTCATCCAAGGGTTTTTCTTTATTTTTACTGTCTTCTACATTGTAGAATAATAGTGAAGACAACAAAACTATGAAAAAACACATATGGAATCATGTAGTAACCAAAAAAAGTGTTAAACAAATCAAAATATATTTTATATTTGAGAATGTTTTCAAGTAGCCACCCTTTGTTTTGATGACAGCTTTGCAAACCCTTGGAACGCCGAATGCGAGTAAGGCCTAATCGCCAAACATCAGGGCAGGACCTAATTAATGCTCTTGTGGCTGACTGGAAGCAAGTCCCCATAGCATTGTTCCAACATCTAGTGGAAAGCCTTCACAGAAGAGTGGAGGCTGTTATAGCAGCAACGGGGGGACAAACTCCATATTAACGCCCTTGATATTGGAATGAGATGTTCGACGAGCAGGTGTCCACATACCTTTGTAGTGTATATATACAGTGCATTCCTAAAGTATTCAGACCCCTTGACTTTTTCCACATTTTATTACGTTACAGCCTTACTCTAAAATTTATACAATTATTTTTGTATTATCTTTGCAAAAATGTCTAAAGACCTGTTTGTGCTGTGTCAATATGGGGTATTGTGTTGGGATTGATGAGGAAAATAAGCAACTGAATCCGTTTCAGAACAAGGCTGTAACGTTCCAAAATGTGGAAAGAGTCATGGGGTCTGAATACTTTCTGAATGCACCATATATAGTCACATGAAATGTGTTGTTTTACAAGGTCAGACATAGTAGTACAGCGCCCTTGGAGCAAATTAGGGTTGAGTGTCTTGCTCAAGGGCACATTGACAGTTTTTCACCTTGTTGGCTCAGGTATTCGAACCAGCAACCTTTCAGTTACTGGTCCAATGCTCTATCTGTTTGGCTACCTGCAACCCCGTAAGTGTAGGTGTGGGCCGCCATGCATGTCAAACACATGCAGCTTGATGCCTTCCTTCCCTCCACACAGACAGACACACCGCATCCCTCCCCTCCCTCTGAAGCAGCATGACAAACACTGTGTAATAGAACAGCCTAATCCATAGTCCTCCTCGCTAGACGCTATTTGTATTCTGACAGTGGCCCTAACAGCTCTGCTGATAAGAGACTGGCTGTCCTGGTTAGCTGCCTGCTCCCTGCCTCCCTGTCTGGCCCCGGAGCAGAGCAGCAGACATGGCTGTTCTGTTCCCAGGCTTCCACTACACTACAGCAACACCACTACAGCAACACCACAACAGCCTCGCCCTGCCTCCCCAATTAAAAGTGGTAACCTTCCACAAACCATCTGCAAGAGGCCCGAACACAAATTCTGAGCAAATTAGATGAGAAAATAACCATTATTACCAGCAGCTAGCTGGAGCTGTCTGTACTGGGAGCCTGATCACCTGCCTCGTACACACACACTGTTTAACTCCTTCTTTCTCCCTTCATTTCTCTCATATGCACACACATTCTTACCTTCCAACTTCTCATGCACACAAATATTCAATATTCAGAAGTTTGGGGTCACTTAGAAATGTCCTTGTTTTGAAAGAAAACCACATTTTTGTCCATTAAAATAACATCAATTTGATCAGAAATAAAATGCATATGTTGTTAATGTTGTAAATGATTATTGTAGCTGGAAACTGCAGATTTTTTTATGGAATATCTACATAGGTGAACAGAGGCCCAATATCAGCAACCATCACTCCTGTGTTCCAATGGCACATTGTGTTAGCTAATCCAAGTTTATAATTTTAAAAGGCTAATTGATCATTAGAAAAAACATTTGCAATTATGTTAGCACAGTTTAAAACTGTAGTTCTGATTAAAGAAGCAATAAAACTGGCCTTTAGACCAAAAAACAATGACATTTCTAAGTGACCCCAAACTTTTGAACGGTAGTGTACATCCACACCAGCATTCATGCACAGTTGTACACAACAGGCACCTACAGTAAATAGGCCATGAATGCATATACATATCAAGCCTTTTGTGTTACACAGTATAGCATTGAACAGTTGGGATATTGAGAACTATTCATCCTAGCAACAGACTTCTGTTCACTTTGATTAAACTTCTTCGGGATTGGTGTCCCTTCCACAGGATGGTTGAGCTAACGTAGCCTAATGCGATTAGCATGAGGCTGTAAGTAACAAGAACATTTCCCAGGACATAGACATATCTGATATTGGCAGAAAGCTTAAATTCTTGTCAATCTAACTGCAGTGTCCAATTTACACTAGCTGTTACAGTGAAATAATAGAATGCTATTGTTTGAGGAGAGTGCACAATTTTGAAAATGAAAAGTTATTAATAAACAAATTAGGCACATTTGGGCAGTCTTGATACAACATTTTGAACACATATGCAATGGTTCATTGGATCAGTCTAAAACTTTGCACATACAATGCTGCCATCTAGTGGCCAAAATCTAAATCGCAACTGGGCTGGAATAACACATTGTGGCCTTTCTTGCATTTCAAAGATGATGGTACAAAAAAATACAAATGAACGGTTGGATTTATTTGGTATTATCGTTTACCAGATCTACTGTGTTATATTCTCCTACATTCCTTTCACATTTCCACAAACTTCAAAGTGTTTCCTCTCAAATGGTAACAAGAATATGCATATTTTTGCTTCAGGGCCTAAACTACAGGCAGTTAGATTTGGGTATGTCATTTTAGGCTAAAATTGAAAAAAAGGGGCAGATCCTTAAGAGGTTTAACCTTCTTGATTCCAATGTTTACTGTACATCTTTCACTGCATGGATACTGATTACATTATGTGTGCAGTCCAACTACACTCTATGACATTGCCACAATGGAACTCGGGTAGAACAACCACAGCAGCGCCCCTGATTCCCATAAAGTCAACCTGGTTTGGGGTTTAAACTGGGATCAAGTAATCCAACAGAGCAGCACATCAATCATTCTCATTACTCCTACTGCACCTCAAGAACCCAACCGTGGATTGGCTAATCCAAGATGATGCCTCTAATCCAAGGAGTAATGCACAACATCTGGAACTGGCCATCTGAAATGCATATTGTATCCTGACAAACTATTTTGATTGATACAGTAAACAAGTGTCAAATATAATATACACTGTTAATAGGTCACTATCCTGTATTAAGAATAAACACAACAACAAAAAATGATTATGTTTTAAATACTTTGTATAGATTACAGGGCATTTGGAAAGTATTCAGACCCCTTGGCTTTTTCCACATTTTGTTACGTTACAGCCTTGTTCTATAATGTATTAAATAGTTTTTTTCCCCCTCATCAATCTACACACAATACCCCATAATGACAAAGCAAAAACAGGCTTTTATACAGTTTTGCAAATTTATTACAAATAAAAAAGCTGAAATATCACATTTACATAAGTTTTCAGACCTTTTATTCAGTACTTTGTTGAAGCACCTTTGGCAGCGAATACAGCATTGAGTCTTCTTGGGTATGACGCTAAAAGCTTGGCACACTATTGCTTAAATACAGTATAGTGCTATGTCTGATTTCTCTGCTCTCTTCTATGCATTAACACCTTTGCTACAATATAAATGAATCAATCCAGTAGTCTGTTTCTGCAGGTGTCAACTCTGTCATTTTCAGAGTGCATAATGGAACAAATCATCAATTATCAACAAAACCTCCAGCCAGCACAGAGCCTCTAATTTAGACCGCTCTCTCCCTTGGTGTCTGTCCACTACGAGGTGTGATGTCAACGGCGAATGTTCTTCTCTTTTTTTCTTCCAAACTGCAGGAGACCTTCTCAAAGAGCATAGCAACAGACCAGTCTTCCCTGTAAAAATAGGATGGGCTTGTGTGAAGCAGTTTCAATGCTTGGGGTACAACACACACTTCACTTCATTGATTATGCACCCCTGACGTTAAGAGCACAGCTTTGCAAGCAATTTCTTCTTGTCTCCTTCATCTCATTTCCTTTTTTCATCCTTCTTTCAGATTTGGAGCCATTTACCTCACACTGGCATGAATATTTCAACCCTCCAGGATGCTGAAATTCCCTTTTTTTATATATACATTACTATTGTATCACACTGGTAATGAAATGTTAATGTTATTTGTGCCTGACAGACAGAAACAGGCCAAAGACAGGGATGACAGCCATGTTGTAAAGACGGGACGTGTATGTGGAAGTCCCCCCAAAAAGTAAAAATAAATAAATTAGGGGTACATTTGATTTCTCACTATATTCTATGGTTAATTTTATTGCAGCCATCTGGTATGACTGGTCTTGGTATGTGGAATATGTAGCATGCTTACATATTGGACTGGCTTTCAGCATCTGTCCCTTACACCCAAGCACACAGAGCACACACTGGGCTTGGAATACAGGCGCCAGGGCATAAGAGTCTGAGCAAACAAACACAGGAGAAAAGGGGAGAAACCGACAGATGTATTGAATGACAGGTCATACAGACACATATACAAATCCATGTGTTGTTGTAAAACCGTCCGAAGGGGGCCACTTAAAATAAAATAAAAACACGAGACCATATGTGTCATTCATAACACAATTTAAATAGAAATTGATTGCTCAAAAACTGCTGCTCAAAATCTAGATTTAAAGAAAGCTTTAATGTGTTTTATTTTATATATCTGAAATGCTTGGTTTATTTTCAGCCTTGTCACCAACTTTCCTATAATTGTCTTAAAACAGCATGTGCTCATTAATGTTTCCTTTCACTTATATTTCAATGTCATTTTAAAGAACTTAGATTATGGGTTAGCCTGGTTTATGCAAAGGACTCTGCGCACGCATGCTTATCACTTTCATTTCTTTGTCCTCCCAATGATATTCATGCAAAATCCCAAAGTGCCATATCTTTGCTCACAGCTGGCAAGTGTAACTAAAGGATTATGCAAGCAGCTTCCACAAGCAAATAGATTTCTCCCACTTCAGAAGAACTGCTAGTTATGCAGCCTATATCTGTACGCCAGACATTCACAATAGTTGTTTCAAAGGATCACTTTTACTTGTTCTAATAGTGAATTTCAGAGGGAAAGTGGGAGAGAGAGAAAGAGGTGACAGGAATAGAGTCAGGGAGAGGGGGAAGAGAAGAAAATGGTAAACACATACTGAGTGTGCAAAACATTAGGAACTATTTCCATGACAGATTGACAAGGTGAAAGCTATGATCCCTTATTGATGTCAATCAGTATAGATGAAGGGGAGAAGACAGGTTAAAGAAGGAATTTTAAATTTGAGACAATTGAGAGATGGATTATGTATGTATGCCATTCAGGGGGTGAATGGGCAAGACAAAAGATTTAAGTGCCTTTGAACAGGGTATGGTAGTAGGTGCCAGGCGCACCGGTTTGTGTGTCAAGAACTGCAACGCTGCTTGGTTTTTCACGTTTCCCATGTTTAGCAAGAATGGTCCACCACCCAAAGGACATCCAGCCAATTTGACACAACTGTAGGAAGCATTGGGGTCAACATGGGCCAGCATCCCTGTGGAACGCTTTCACCACCTTGTAGAGTCCATTTCCCGAATAATTGAGGCTGTTCTGGGGGCAAAAGGGGGTGTAGCTCAATATTAGGAAGGTGTTCCTACACTCAGTGTACATAAACTCAGAAAAAAAAGAAGCGTCCCTTTTTCAGGACCCTGTCTTTCAAAGATAATTAGTAAAAATCCAAGTAACTCCACAGATCTTCATTGTAAAGGGTTTAAACACTGTTTCCCATGCTTGTTCAATGAACCATAAACAATGAATGAACATGAACCTGTGGAACGGTTGTTAAGACACTAACAGCTTACAGACAGTAGGCAATTAAGGTCACAGTTATGAAAACTTAAGACACAAAAGATGCCTTTCTATTGACTCTGAAAAACACCAAAAGAAAGATGCCCAGGGTCCCTGCTCATCTGCGTGAACGTGCCTTAGGCATGCTGCAAGGAGGCATGAGGACTGCAGATGTGGCCAGGGCAATACATTTCGATGTCCGTACAGTGAGATGCCTAATACAGCGCTACATTGAGACATTACGGGCAGCTGATCGTCCTCGCAGTGGCAGACCACGTGTAACAACAGCTGCACAGGATCGGTACATCCGAACATCACACCTGCGGGACAGGTACAGGATGGCAACAACAACTGACCGAGTTACACCAGGAACGCACAATCTCTCCATCAGTGTTCAGACTGTCCGCGAAAGGCTGAGAGAGGCTGGAATGAGGGCTTGTAGGACTGTTGAAAAGCAGGTCCACACCAGACATCGCCGGCAACAATGTTGCCTATGGGCACAAACCCACCGTCGCTGGACCAGACAGGACTGGCAAAAAGTGCTCTCCACTGACGAGTCGCGCTTTTGTCTCACCAGGGGTGATGGTCGGATTCGCGTTTATCGTCGAAGAAATGAGCGTTACACGAGGCCTGTACTCTGGAGAGGGATCCATTTGGAGGTGGAGAGTCCGTCATGGTCTGGGGCGGTGTGTCACAGCATCATCGGACTGAGCTTGTTGTCATTGCAGACAATCTCAATGCTGCGCGTTACAGGGAAGACATCCTCCTCCCTCATGTGGTACCCTTCCTGCAGGCTCATCCTGATATGACCCTCCAGCATGACAATGCCACCAGCCATACTGCTTGTTCTGTGCGTGATTTCCTGCAAGACAAGAATGTCAGTGTTCTGCCATGGCCAGTGAAGAGCCCGGATCTCAATCCCAATGAGCAGGTCTTTGACCTGTTGGATCGGAGGGTGAGGGCTAGGGCCATTCCGCCCAGAAATGTCCGGGAACTTGCAGGTGCCTTGGTGGAAGAGTGGGGTAACATCTCACAGCAAGAACGGGCAAATCTGGTGCAGTCCATGAGGAGAAGATGCACTGCAGTACTTAATGCAGCTGGTGGCCACACCAGATACTGACTGTTACTTTTGATAGTGACCCCCACTTTGTTCAGGGATAAAGTATTTCATTTATTTTAGTCACATGTCTGTGGAACATGTTCAGTTTATGTCTCAGTTGTTGAATCTTGTTTTCATACAAATATTTCAACATGTTAAGTTAGCTGAAAATAAACGCAGTTGACAGTGAGAGAACATTTTTTTTTTACATAAAATGTGCTGAATTGCTTATTGACAAATGAAATATATTTAAGAATAATAACAGGCTTTTTATATAATTATTTGTCTTTTTTTCTTTTTTACAAATAATGATCAAAAAGCCTGCCCCCAACAATAAATAAAAAAATATGAGTAATCAAAGATTATTAGGCAAGTCTTTCTCTCAATCTTTAAAGGAGCATTTGTCAAAATATGATTTTGGCCATGGAGACTTTGATGGATGGTGTGCAGTGAAACACCAGATGTCCAGCTAAGACTAGACCCGTGCTTTTCTACAGGTAAACACCAGGTGTCCAGCTAAGACTAGACCCATGCTTTTCTACAGGTAAACACCAGGTGTCCAGCTAAGACTAGACCCATGCTTTTCTACAGGTAAACACCAGGTGTCCAGCTAAGACTAGACCCATGCTTTTCTACAGGTAAACACCAGGTGTCCAGCTAAGACTAGACCCATGCTTTTCTACAGGTAAACACCAGGTGTCCAGCTAAGACTAGACCCATGCTTTTCTACAGGTAAACACCAGGTGTCCAGCTAAGACTAGACCCATGCTTTTCTACAGGTAAACACCAGGTGTCCAGCTAAGACTAGACCCATGCTTTTCTACAGGTAAACACCAGGTGTCCAGCTAAGACTAGACCCATGCTTTTCTACAGGTAAACACCAGGTGTCCAGCTAAGACTAGACCCATGCTTTTCTACAGGTAAACACCAGGTGTCCAGCTAAGACTAGACCCATGCTTTTCTACAGGTAAACACCAGGTGTCCAGCTAAGACTAGACCCATGATTTTCTACAGGTAAACACCAGGTGTCCAGCTAAGACTAGACCCATGCTTTTCTACAGGTAAACACCAGGTGTCCAGCTAAGACTAGACCCATGCTTTTCTACAGGTAAACACCAGGTGTCCAGCTAAGACTAGACCCATGCTTTTCTACAGGTAAACACCAGGTGTCCAGCTAAGACTAGACCCATGCTTTTCTACAGGTAAACACCAGGTGTCCAGCTAAGACTAGACCCATGCTTTTCTACAGGTAAACACCAGGTGTCCAGCTAAGACTAGACCCATGCTTTTCTACAGGTAAACACCAGGTGTCCAGCTAAGACTAGACCCATGCTTTTCTACAGGTAAACACCAGGTGTCCAGCTAAGACTAGACCCATGATTTTCTACAGGTAAACACCAGGTGTCCAGCTAAGACTAGACCCATGCTTTTCTACAGGTAAACACCAGGTGTCCAGCTAAGACTAGACCCATGCTTTTCTACAGGTAAACACCAGGTGTCCAGCTAAGACTAGACCCATGCTTTTCTACAGGTAAACACCAGGTGTCCAGCTAAGACTAGACCCATGCTTTTCTACAGGTAAACACCAGGTGTCCAGCTAAGACTAGACCCATGCTTTTCTACAGGTAAACACCAGGTGTCCAGCTAAGACTAGACCCATGCTTTTCTTCAGGTAAACACCAGGTGTCCAGCTAAGACTAGACCCATGCTTTTCTACAGTACACAATGTCTTTATCAAAACAGCAAAGTGCTAGGGGAGTAACATATGATCACTGTACCATAACGTACATGGATAGGCCAGTCAATATCCCTCTAGTTAGGACTATTAATTAGTATTGATCTGTAAGAGAAAGTTGGGATATGTCCAACACAGTGACAGGACAATATCTGACTTGAAATATTGAGGAAACAGGTGACCCCAGAGTCCCCTTTGATACAAAGTTGAAAAGTTTAGAAGCCTCCCAGGCCTTTTTGCTGAGGGAGCATACTCACAGCCCAGCGACGCAGCCCCAATTTCAGCAAATTATTCCTGTAGGAAAACGAGAGCTCTCTCTCCCCTCTCATTTGGGTAGGAAATATAAAGCCTGCGTGAGGTAAAGACAGTATGGGAGAGGCTTGGTAATGGCAGTTTCTGTACATCCCTACAAGCAGCTACTTACATTATAAATGCAACAGTCCTTTGCAGTAGGCAAAAATGTATATTCAAATAGAAAATGGGAGAAGCGAAGGCATTACTTTATTGCTAGCATTGGTACACATAGTACACAATCTAAGCTTGGTGTTAGAGACGGCTAGATGCTAAGTAGGCAGGTTCATGAAGCTACAACTGTAGCAGGAGGAATATAAATATATATCCTTGAGAATGTTTTTTATTTCATCGGTAGATGAACCATTTGAGAGAGCTGGAGAATTTGGCTTTGAGAAACAGACAACAATTATACTTGCCCTAGGAGGCCAGGGGAACATGACCAGGTTTCCATGGTAACTCAAGTACAGCAGAAAGTACCAGGAAAATCAATTCAGATTGAGCTTTTTTTCTATATATTATTTCTACTAAGGCTACAAAGCATGCTTTTGCTCTAAAACCCAATTTAACTATTTTTCTACCGACATACTTAACTACCATGATTGAGGCACTGAACATTTCTCAAACAGTATTAAAAAAAACAGCGCCTCAAATATGTTTAAGCACACTAGTTATATCACACAAGCAATGTACCATGAACATTCAGTTTGAATGCAGTGCTTTAAAATACATGGATATGTGCTGGTACAGGCAGAGGAAATCATCCTCATTCTCAACCGCAGTAACATCTCTCCTTCTCTCCCTTGCTCCCCCCCCCTCCTCCTCCTTCTTGCTCCATCAGAGGGGCAGCAGCAGCTGTAGGCAGGTGATAAGACTGTGCAGCAGCAGGAGCTGCTCTGATTGGCTGGTTGAACACCTACGCGGATGTGAAGATTGCAGGCTGCGTCTGTCAAAAGGTCAGTCTCCACGGCCGCCACCTTGTGACGTCACAGTCAACAACACTATGAAAGGCTCCATAATACCAAAGGAAGACAGGGACAGATAATTGCTTCCTCTTTCACTACGGTTTGCACAAAATGGAAAATGTCAAGGGTGCACCTACCAACCCCAAGGCAGACGTCTGTGCATCACAAAATCAATCGCATCCCTACTTTACCAGCCTCACTTTTGTTTTTTCAGGTAAGCTGAATCAGATTTGTTTCATTAGTGCAGGGCTGGAACAAAAACCTGCACATCCAGTTAGCTATACAGGAGAGTTGGCCACCCATTTTCTAGACCATAAGCATCTTTGTGACAGCCAGGAGAGAGCCACACCTCCACCCTGCTGCCACCAGAAGCACTCAAAATGCCCAATCCCTAAACCGTATCACCATGCTATCACCATTCCTCCTGATGAGGAACCGTCTGTCCGTCCTAGATAGATGGCTGGATGAATGGATGGATGGATGGGTGGGTGGGTGGGTGGGTAGGTAGATAGATAGATAGATAGATAGATAGATAGATAGATAGATAGATAGATAGATAGATAGATAGATAGATAGATAGATAGATAGATAGATAGATAGATAGATAGATAGATAGATAGATAGATAGATAGATAGATAGATAGATAGATAGATAGATAGATAGATAGATAGATAGATAGATAGATAGATAGATAGATAGATAGATAGATAGATAGATAGATAGATAGATAGATAGATAGATAGATAGATAGATAGATAGATAGATAGATAGATAGATAGATAGATAGATAGATAGATAGATAGATAGATAGATAGATAGATAGATAGATAGATAGATAGATAGATAGATAGATAGATAGATAGATAGATAGATAGATAGATAGATAGATAGATAGATAGATAGATGGATGGATAGATGGATGGATGGATGGATGGATGGATGGATGGATGGATGGATAGCAATGCACACAAACCTACCACATACCGCAGTTCTGATACTCACACTCAGGGGAGACATACTGTGGTGTAGGCTGAAGGGGGAAGGGGAGGTCAAAGACATGCCACTGGGGCACTTTGTCCATGTTCCTATGGTTAGTGTGACGGAGGAAGGGAGAGGGGGAAAGGACAAGAAGGAGTTTGCCATATTGGGCAGTAGAAAAGGGGAAAATGAAGGCTGATGTTTCATCCATCAAGACAGAGATGGAGGGTCGCCTTAAAATAATAATACTGGCAGGCAGCAGTGGACGAGGAGCACTGCTACACTGTAGACACACTGTATAGTAACACTAATAACTGATTGTATCTAATATTCAAAAAATGCATGATTCAAGCTCAGCTTTGAGTGAACGCAATTGTAAAAAGATCTAGATATCCACCAACAACACCCAAACTGCAAAGCCATTTGTTGTCTGAGATGAGGTCTTTGTTGCACAAGATGCATTGACACTCCTCTTGATTAGTTTACTTCAGTGTCTTTAATGTCTTGAGCGTTTCCAATCAGCGCTAAGGTCCCCAGTATGGGCAGAATGGCTCACAGATTTAGTGTGAAAATTTAAAAGGACTAAATGTGATTTACTGTATTTTCTAGATTGACCACCCTGAGAGGAAGATGCATTCATCTCAGATTGGAAGGATGAAGGAGAGAGAATAAAATCTATTTGGTCAGTCAGTGGGTGCTTTGTCTTTAAGTGCTTTTTTTTCAAGGCTTTTAAGATGTGATCAGAGACTGTTGCATTCTAGGAGATTGATTGAACATCAATTGGCCTCTCTTCTTTGTGTTTATCCAGTGTTCTCCAGACCATATAGGAAGTGCACGCCACAAAACTCGCCACCAACACACCCCGACCAGGGGACGCCTGCCCCACTGCACTATGGGTAAACACAACCCCAAATCTAGGAGTGGTTTATAAACAAAAAATAATTGGTTGTTCCGCCCTTAATTATTTCACGCCGCGCTTATTACTAATCTGTTTCTTGGCCTGCTGCCATGGTGTAGGCTGGCCCAGGTCCAGTCCACCTGTACAGCAGTGTAATGCACTGGAAAGGCCCGTTCCTGTTCCGACGACTGATGCCAAACTGCAACATACCATAAACCCATCACTGCGTATTAAAGATTAAACCATGCTTAGTACCTATCGCTCCACAGATCGCCACCTAATTATTTTCATCCTAAGCGGCCTAATGGCTGCCATATTGCTTTTACTTAACAGTAAACTGTGATTAAGAATGCCTGCTCAGAGCTATAACGGTGATCAACAGTTGTTGTTTTCTATAGCTCTGATAGGCTGGTTGGCAGGCAGGCACCATATCAGCAGGAAATCTGGTGCTCGGCCTCCTCAATGGAAAATTGCTATGATACTGAAGTAATACTGCGGTAATGAATCAGCAGGAAATCTGGTGCTTGGCCGCCTCAATAGAAAATTGCTATACAACCGTAATACTGCAGTAATACTCTGACTACTTACTGTATACGGTGCACCTCATACAATGAGAAAATACTCACATCGTACAATGTGAAAATACACAAACAATTATATCCCTCCCGCCATGGTTGGGGTCATACACACAATACTCCAGAATGACAAAGCAAAAACAGTTTATTAGAAATGTTTGCACATTTATACAAATAAAAAAAGGAAATATCACATTTACATACGTTTTCAGACCCATTACTCAGTACTTTGTTGAAGGACTTTTGGCAGCAATTACAGCCTCGAGTCTTCTTGGGTATGACGCTACAAGCTTGGCACAACTGTATTTGGGGAGTTTCTCCCATTCTTCTCTGCAGAACCTCTCAAGCTTTGTCAGGTCCCGAAGCCACTCCTGCATTGTCTTGGATGTGTGCTTAGGGTCGTTGTCCTGTTGGAAGATGAACCTTTGCCCCAGTCTGAGATCCTGAGCGCTCTAGAGCAGGTCTTCATCAAGGATCTCTCTGTACTTTGTTCTGTTCATCTTTCCCTCAATCCGGACTAGTCTCCCAGTCCCTGCCGCTGAAAAACATCCCCAAAGTATGATGCTGCCACCACCATGCTTCACCGTAGGGATGGTGCCAGGTTTCCTCCAGACGTGATGCTTGGCATTCAGTCCAAAGAGTTCAATCTCGGTTTCATCAGACCAGAGAATCTTGTTCCTCGTGATCTGAGAGTCCTTTAGGTGCCTTTTGGCAAACTCCAAGTGGGCTGTCATGTGCCTTTTACTGAAGAGTGTCTTCTGTCTGGCAACTGTAACATAAAGGCCTGATTGGTGGAGTGCTCCCATCTCCACAGAGAAACTCTGAGGCTCAGTCAAAATGATTCTGGGTTCTTGGTCACCTCCATGACCAACGCCCTTCTCCCCCGATTGCTCCGTTTGGCCGGGCGGCCAACTCTAGGAAGAGTCTTGGTGGTTCCAAACTTCTTTCAATTAAGAATGATGGAGGCCACTGTGTTCTTGGGGACCTTCAATGATGCAGACATTTTTTGGCACCCTTCCACACAATCAAGCTCAACAGATTTTTCCTTGGCTGCATGGCTTGGTTTTTGCTCTGACAACTGTGGAACATTATATAGACAGGTGTGTGCCTTTCCAAATCATGTCCATCCATATAACAAATATAGCACTGTGTGATGTACATTTAGATCAACAACCAACCCCAGACCATCTCCTCTGCTCACTCCACTCACATATAAAAGGATCCATTATCCCCTCACCCCAATTCCCCAAACTCCCCTTCACACAGCATTCATGCTGCAAATGCACAAATGCATCCTTCAGTTCATGTTCCCATAATTCTCTCTGGCAGCCATGTGATTAATGCACACAAGTATTGATATTTCTGAATTGTATCGTTCTCAACACACACACACACTCACAGACGTGCATACACACACACACCCAATACCCCATCTCCCCAGCTTTCCAGCAGCTGTGCATGAGTAGACTATGAACTGGGATCTAGTGAAAGATGAGGGTCAGCATTTCAGTTGCTGCTGCTCTGGGTGGAGCAGGAGTAAAATTATGTGCTGTGTTGTTTCATAAGGCTTTACTGCAGGGTGGGAGGAATAGCACACGCAGGCACCACGCATACACGCACAAACACACCAGCCCAGGGCTGCCTCGCAATCGTTCTGTGGTTAGATAGAGATCATGCTTTCCATCCTCCTGAGAGAGAGCGAGAGAGAGAGAGAGAGAGAGAGAGAGAGAGAGATAGAGAGAGCGTGAGAGAGAGACATAACAATGTGGCCTATACAATGCAGTGTGGACGCCTTTGTTTACCAAGGAAAGCTTCAGGCTCGCCCACTCTCCTCTCCATCTTCTTCTTCCCCCTCGGCAGACCAAGCGAACCAGTGATATCTTATTTCTGCCCTCTTTTCAAGGTTGGCCTGACTTTGGGTTGGATCCGAGTTGATTTAACTGTCCTGTCTCTGCCTGCCTGTAGGTGCCCTCTGTCAATCCCAGTGAAAAATGGGGAGGCGTCATGAAGCTGTCTAGATGAATCCCTGCTCTGTGATGATGGCTTCCTTCCTTCCCTACTCTAGTTTATGTAAGGGCATCCCAGACATTATGGAGATGGGCTGGTTAAGACACTGATGCTATTAGCAGGCATATTCCTTGATAAGCTTTGATTAGCACTGCTCAAGACCTTGAATGAGGGTGAGTGGCGTCAAGAGCAGTGTGAGAGATTGCCGAGGCATTTAAATAGTTAGTGTAAAGTACACAGTTGTGAAGCAGCCCACATAAATGTGACGGAAAAATGTATCCAGGGGCTCTGGTAATGCTCCGAGCATTTGGACGACGAAATTTGCATAAATCAAATAGAAAACAGTGTTTTGCAGCCAGCAGGAATTGACTTGGGCCTTCTGCCAAGTGTTATGCAACGGAGGAAGGCAGGCTGGCAGTCAAGGAAGAAGACTCACTGATCATCCAGGATAGAGACTTTAAGGCTGCATCAGTAGAATTGTAAGGCCCCTTTCTCTGACCACCAAGACCCCTGAGCCGTTATAGAAGGTCAAATCCAGAAGATTATACAGTATATACAGTACCAGTCAAAAGTTTGGAAACACCTACTCATTCAAGTATTTTCTTTATTTTTACTATTTTCTACATTGTAGAATAATAGCGAATACATCAAAACTATGAAATAACATATATGGCATCATGTAGTAACCAAAAAAAGTGTTAAACAAATCAAAATATATTTTAGATTCTTCAAATAGCCACCCTTTTCCTTGATGACAGCTTTGCACACTCTTGGAATTCTCTCAACTAGCTTCACCTTCGTCTTGAAGGAGTTCCCATATATGTTGAGCACTTGTTGGCTACTTTTCCTTCACTCTGCAGTCCAACTCATCCCAAACCATTTCAATTGGATTGAGGTTAGGTGAAAGTTGAGGTCAGGTCATCTGATGCAGCACTCCACCACTCTCCTTCTTGGTCAAATAGCCCTTACACAGCCTGGAGATGTGTTGGGTCATTGTCCTGTTGAAAAACAAATGATAGTCCCACTAAGCGCAAACCAGTTGGGATGGTGTGTCGCTGCAGAATTCTGTGGTAGCCATGCTGGTTAAGTGTGCCTTGAATTCTAAATAAATCACTGTCAGTGTCACCAGCAAAGCATCCCCCAAACCATCACACCTCCTCCTCCATGCTTGTCTCTCACAAAGACACGGCTTATCAGACCAAAGGACAGATTTCCACCGGTCTAATGTCCTTTGCTCATGTTTCTTGTCCCAAGCAAGTCTCATCCTCTTATTGTGTCCTTTAGTAGTGGTTTCTTTGCAGCAATTCGACCATGAATTGGGGCGGCAGGTAGCCTAGTGGTTAGAGTGTTGGGCCATTAACCGAAAGGTTGCTAGATTAAATCCCCGAGCTGACAAGGTAAAAATCTGTCGTTCTGTCCCTGAACAAGGCAGTTAACCCACTGTTCCTAGGCCGTCATTGTAAATAAGAATTTGTTCTTAACTGACTTGCCTAGTTAAATAAAGGTTCAAGCCTGATTCACGCAGTCTCCTCTGAAAAGTTGATGTTGAGATGTGTATATAACTTGAACTCTGTGAAGCATTTATTTGGACTGCAATTTCTGAGCATGGTAATGCAAATGAACTTATCCTCTGCAGCAGAGGTAATTCAGGGTCTTCCTTTCCTGTGGCGGTCCTCATGTGAGCCAGTTTCATCATAGCGCTTGATTGTTTTTGCGACTGCACTTGAAGAAACATTCAAAGTTCTTGAAATGTCCCATATTGACTGACCTTCATGTCTTAAAGTAATGATGGACTGTCATTTCTCTTTGCTTATTTGAGCTGTTCTTGCCATAATATGGACTTGGTCTATTACCAAATAGGGCTGTCTTCTGTATACCATCCCTACCTTGTCACAACACAACTGATTGGCTCAAATGCATTAAGAAGGAAAGAAATTCCACCTTTTAACTTTTAACAAGGCACACCTGTTAATTTAAATGCTTTCCAGGTGACTACCTCATGAAGCTGGTTGAGACAATGCCAAGAGTGTGCAAAAGATGGCTACTTTGAAGAATCTCTTGTATTACACCTTTTTTGTCACGCCCTGGTCAAAGTATTTTGTGTTTATCTTTATGTATTTGGTCAGGCCAGGGTGTGGCATGGGGTTTTTGTAATTGTGGTGTGTTTGTCTTGGGGTTTTGGTGGTGGTATTGGGATTGTTGCTAGTAGGGTTATCTAGCAAGGTCTATGGCTGTCTGGAGTGGTTCTCAATTAGAGGCAGGTGCTTATTGTTGTCTCTGATTGGGAACCATATTTAGGCAGCCATATTCTTTGAGTTTGTCGTGGGTGATTGTCCTTAGTGTCTTACTTGTACTCTCTGTTAGTTTGCACTAGATAGGCTGTTTCGGTTTTCATTACGTTTATTGTTTTGTTCGTGTAAGTTCGTGTTATTTTGTTTCATTAAATATGAATCGCAATCGACACGCTGCATTTTGGTCCGATCCTTGTTCTACCTCTTCGTCAGAGGAGGATATAGAAGAAAGCCGAAACAGAATCACCCACCACCAACGGACCAAGCAGCGTGTCAACAGGCAGGAGCAGCCCAAAGAGGAGAGGCACTATTAGGAGTTCTGGACATGGGAGGAAATCCTAAACGGAGAAGGACCCTGGGCTCAGCCTGGAGAATATCGCCGCCCCAAAGAGGAACTGGAGGCGGCGAGAGCAAAGAGGCGCCGTAATGAGGAGGCAGCACGGCGACTCGGAAGGAAGCCTGAGAATCAGCCCCAAAAATGTCTTGGGGGGGGGGGCTCAGGGAGAGTGTGGCAGAGTCAGGAGTCAGACCTGAGCCAACTCTCCCTGTTTATCGTGAGGAGCCTAGGAGGAGACCCGAACCAGAGCCGGTGTTGGAGGTGAGTGAAACAGAGACCGTGAAGGAGTTAATGGGGAAATTGGAGGAGAGAGAAATGAGGGAGTTGCTGTGTTGGTGCTTTTTGCATGGAATTCGCCCGACGGAACGTGTCGGGGATTTGATGGCACCTGGGTTATCGCTCCATACTCGTCCTGAGGTGCGTGTTAGTCGGCTGGTGAAGTTGGTACCAGCCTCACGTACCAGGCCTCCTGTACACATCCCTAGCCTTGCACGTCCTGTGCCAACACTGCTCTCAAGATCTCCAGTACGCCTTCACGGTCTAGCCCATCCTGTGCCACCTCCACACTCCAGTCCTCCGGTAGCAGCTCCCCGCACCAGGCTTCCTGTGCGTGTCCTCGGTCCAGTAACACCAGTACCAGCACCACGCACCAGGCCTTCAGTGCGCCTCGCCTGTTCAGCGCAACCAGAGTCTCTCTCCTCTCCTGCGCTGCTGGATTCTCCCGCCTGTTTAGCGCAGTTAGAGTCTTCCTCCTCTCCTGCGCTGCCGGAGTCTCCCGCCTATTCAGCGCAGACAGAGCTGCCAGTCTGCAAGGAGCTGCCAGTCTACATGGAGCAACCAGAGCTGCCAGTCTGCATGAAGCTGCCAGTCTACATGGAGCAACCAGAGCTGTCAGTCTACATGAAGCAGCCAGAGATGTCAGTCTGCATGGAGCAGCCCGAGCTGCCAGTCTGCATGAAGCAGCCAGTCTACATGGAGCAGCCAGTCTGCATGAAGCAGCCAGAGCTGTCAGTCTGCATGAAGCAGCCAGAGATGTCAGTCTGCATAGAGCAGCCAGAGCTGCCAGTCATCAAGGAGCTGTCAGTCTGCATGGAGCAGCCCGAGCTGCCAGTCTGCATGAAGCAGCCAGTCTGCATGAAGCAGCCAGAGCTGTCAGTCTGCATGGAGCAGCCAGAGCTGTCAGTCTGCATGGAGCAACCAGAGCTGTCAGTCTACATGAAGGAGCCCGAGCTGCCAGTCTGCATGAAGCAGCCAGTCTACATGGAGCAGCCAGAGCTGTCAGTCTGCATGAAGCAGCCAGAATGTCAGTCTGCATAGAGCAGCCAGAGCTGCCAGCAATCAAGGAGCTGCCGGTCTACATGGAGCAGCCAGAGCTGTCAGTCTGCACGGAGCTGTCAGTCTGCACGGAGCTGTCAGTCTGCACGGAGCTGTCAGTCTGCAAGGAGCTGCCAGTCTGCAAGGGGCTGCCAGTCTGCAAGGGGCTCCCAGTCAGCACGGAGCCGCCAGAGCTGTCAGTCTGTAAGAAGCCGCCAGAGCTGTCAGCCTATATGGAGCAGCCAGTGCCGCCAGTCTGCCCAGTGCCGCCAGTGCCCCCAGTCTGCCCAGCGTCGCCAGTCTGCCTAGAGCAGCCAGAGCTGCCAGTCATCAAGGAGCTGCCGGTCTACATAGAGCAGCCAGAGCTGTCAGTCTGCACGGAGCTGTCAGTCTGCACGGAGCTGTCAGTCTGCACGGAGCTGTCAGTCTGCACGGAGCTGTCAGTCTGCAAGGAGCTGTCAGTCTGCAAGGAGCTGCCAGTCTGCAAGGGGCTGCCAGTCTGCAAGGGGCTCCCAGTCAGCACGGAGCCGCCAGAGCTGTCAGTCTGTAAGAAGCCGCCAGAGCTGTCAGCCTATATGGAGCAGCCAGTGCCGCCAGTCTGCCCAGCGCCGCCAGTGCCCCCAGTCTGCCCAGCGTCGCCAGTCTGCCCAGCGTCGCCAGTCTGCCCAGCGTCGCCAGTCTGCCCAGCGTCGCCAGTCTGCCCAGCGTCGCCAGTCTGCCCAGCGTCGCCAGTCTGCCCAGCGTTGCCAGTCTGCCCAGCGCCGCCAGTCTGCCCAGCGCCGCCAGTCTGCCCAGCGCCGCCAGTCTGCCCAGCGCCGCCAGTCTGCCCAGCGCCGCCAGTCTGCCCAGCGCCACCAGTCTGCCCAGCGCCGCCAGATCTGCCATTCAGCCAGACTCTTCCAGTCAACCAGACTCTTCCAGATCTGCCAGTCAACCAGACTCTTCCAGATCTGCCAGTCAACCAGACTCTTCCAGATCTGCCAGTCAACCAGACTCTTCCAGATCTGCCAGTCAACCAGACTCTTCCAGATCTGCCAGTCAACCAGACTCTTCCAGATCTGCCAGTCAACCAGACTCTTCCAGATCTGCCAGCCAACCAGGATCTGGTAGATATATCTACCTGCCTGAGCTTCCTCTCACTCCTGAGCTTTCTCTCATTCCCGAGCTTCCCCTCAGTCCCGAGCTGCCTCAGTCCCGAGCTGTCCTTCAGTCCCGATCTGCTCCTCAGTCCAGTGGGGTTCTGGGTGAGGACTACTAGGCCATGGTCGGCGGCGAGGGTGGACTATCCAGGGACGAAGGGAGAGGGGACTAAGACATTAAAGGAGTGGGGTCCACGTCCCGCGCCGGAGCCGCCACCATGGACAGACGCCCACCTGGACCCTCCCTATTGTTTTGAGGTGCGTTCGGGAGTCCGCACCTTAGGGGGGGGGGTTCTGTCACGCCCTGGTCAAAGTATTTTGTGTTTATCTTTATGTATTTGGTCAGGCCAGGGTGTGGCATGGGGTTTTTGTAATTGTGGTGTGTTTGTCTTGGGGTTTTGGTGGTGGTATTGGGATTGTTGCTAGTAGAGTTATCTAGCAAGGTCTATGGCTGTCTGGAGTGGTTCTCAATTAGAGGCAGGTGCTATCGTTGTCTCTGATTGGGAACCATATTTAGGCAGCCATATTCTTTGAGTTTGTCGTGGGTGATTGTCCTTAGTGTCTTACTTGTACTCACTGTTAGTTTGCACTAGATAGGCTGTTTCGGTTTTCATTACGTTTATTGTTTTGTTCGTGTAAGTTCGTGTTATTTTGTTTCATTAAATATGAATCGCAATCGACACGCTGCATTTTGGTCCGATCCTTGTTCTACCTCTTCGTCAGAGGAGGATATAGAAGAAAGCCGTAACATTTTTGGTTCCTACATGATTCCATATGTGTTATTTAATAGTTTTGATGTCTACACTATTATTCTACAATGTAGAAAATAGTTTTTAAAAAATAAATAAAAACCCTTGAATGTCCAAACTTTTGACTGGTACTGTATATGACTGCATGTAATACCATTATGGTATTGTACCAAAACTGGGAACTAGGAAAGATGCTCAGTATGCAATGTATTCACCAATAATAATAAAAATCTTTCAACAACATTCCTTATAAGTGAGCAAGGGAAAGAGGTGATGAGAAAGAGAGGAGAGAGAGAAAGAGAGGAGAGAGAGAAAGAGTGATGAGAGAGAGAGGAGAGAGAGAAAGAGTGAGGAGAGGAGAGAGAGAAAGAGTGAGGAGAAAGAAGGAGAGGGAGAAACACAGGATACAGAAGAGGAGGGAGAGGCTTACAGTCATCCCTCTCCTCCAGCATTGCAGTAAGCCTGTGCCTTAATGCTTGAGAAAAGCTTCCCTTGCACCATCTCCAGCTTAATCTTCAGCTTGAAAAGATGAAAGGCACGTGTGTTTGTTCTAATGAGAAAGCACTATCTCCAGGCACCAGAGGACCAGTCTCTACTTTTCCTCCCAGCAGCAGTAGGCAGACACTGGCCGTCTCGCCCATACACAGGCCTTGTACCTGTCTGTCTGTCTTTCTGTCTGTCTGGGGCAATGTGATGCAGCAGCACTATCGCAACATCCCGACACTTAAATTAACATTTAAATATTTTTGCAAATGCCAGCAAACAACATGTGTAAGATACTGTATACACAGTAAGCTGTTTGCTCAAGAGAAAGTCCCACCTCACATGGATGAATACAAGTTTCCCAGTAGGTGCAGAGTGTAGCATCATTGGAGGAGACTGAAACCCAGAGGACCAATGCAGGGACATGCAGGGCCGGGGTCTGAATGAGACGGGTTCACTGTGCAGCAAACCCCACCTCTGCCTCATCCAGCAAAACAAAGAGGAAGAGTGTGAGAGAGAAGAGAGGAAGAAGTTGTTATTGTATAACCATACGACTCATAAATGCATTGTAAATCACCCCATCCAAGGGGAATAGACACCTGTATGACAACATGTTGTATGCATCCCTTAGAGAGGTGGTTTTGATCAGCCTTTTTCCATCAAGGCCCACTCATTAAATTGGATCACATGTGAAAGGTGAGAGACAAAGGCAAAGCAGATGCGGAAGACAAAAAGATGTCCAGCCCATCCCGTATTCAACAGCCCCACCACTTGATACATAAAAAAGCTGGAGATGCATTAGGCGTCCCATATAAAAGGCAGCCGCGCTGCATGCTCCACTCCTCTGCTTTGTTCTCTTTCATCTCCCTATTAGCTCTGTCAATTGTTTATCAAAAGCAGAGAGGAGCCAGGCGGCTGCTGTGAATTTGAAAAGCCGCACGGCGAGGTACATTTTAAAATGCATGACAGGTTAATGGTAAGTTAGTGGCAACATTAGGGCTTGTGAGTTGCGGTGCTCATTCAGATTGAAAATAGGGCCACTTCAAATGACTACTAAGCAGTCCTTTTTTTAAGAGGTCATTCATATTGTAATTAACTTTTCAATCACAGTTGATTAATTAAGACCGGCCCTAGTCTGTAATTATACATATTCTTTCCCCTGACATGAATCAATGGAAATGTACAGGTTTCAGATGAGACGCAATGCAAACCAGTCCCTTGTACATACATGTATGATTTATAGGGTAAAATCTTATGCTAAGGTGTCTACTTTAAAGGGGTTATATGATACAATAACCTATCAAATACATACATATTTGACTGAACAACCACAAAGAAATGATTGTATAGTGAATAAAATGTCCAAATCTATAATAATTATTATTATTTGGAAGCTAATACTGATGTTTGTAAACATGACATTAAAAACCAACATGTATAATAACTGCCATCAGAGGCCCTGGTTGAGGTGGATCTGTTGTGTGTGGAATGTGTTTTAGTCTTTGAATTCCAATAGAAAGTCTGACTGAGGATCTGTGCTTGATGTAACTGTTCCCAAACGAAAACCTTAGATTAATCATTTAGCACAGCGGTTGGGTAGCTTTATTTTGTGTCCACCGAGACAAAGTCTTCTTTCATGAAAAATTTAGAGGGCAGGGTTGGCAACCCTCAGAGAAGAATAGGTTAGGTCAAACTTCTCTGTTTCCAGGCCTGG
This sequence comes from Oncorhynchus kisutch, assembly GCF_002021735.2. NCBI lineage: Eukaryota > Metazoa > Chordata > Actinopteri > Salmoniformes > Salmonidae > Oncorhynchus > Oncorhynchus kisutch. Next base: position 25,588,452 of record NC_034191.2, read on the forward strand.
TTGAGAACCTCATGCTAACACATTTACAAACACACACACACACGCACACGCACACACACACACACACACACACACACACACACACACACACACACACACACACACACACACACACACACACACACACAACCTGGGATCAAACCCCTGGTAAAGAAATAAAACACACACAACTTTAAATGCACTTTGTAAACATACGCAGTAAACATACCCTCTCCATAACTGTGTAAGGTGCGCATTTGCTCATGTATCAGAACATCGTCAAATATTTAGCAAGGAAAGAGCACTGATCCTGACCATGATACTGATGCTTCTGACAAGCCTCCTGTGGCTTGATAGTTATTGGAATAAACAGGGAACAATCCCATCTAGGGGATTTTTAATGCATGTAAAAGCACTCCTAAGAACTGGGTGATGATAAAGCATCAGTGCTCCTACGCATTCACCTTTAAAACACCCTGGCTGTTTTGTAGTAAAAAATAAAGGTTCCATAGGACTACAATACTGCATGACCTAAACTCACTTAAAAACCCACAAGCTATTATAAACTTGCCCTGTGTTATACAGTTAAGCACATAATTAAAACGAGAAAAGTCCAAATTCCGCTTTCCATACTACTTTTCAAGGCCATGCATGTTACACAGTAAAAAGTGATGACTTCTAGGTTTCCCAGATGCTAGCACCCTTTTTTAGTCTTGTCTGAATCTGCAAAACTCATGTGCAGTCATTATAGACCATATCATATCTCCGTACAGGAGCAGAAACAGTAAAGACCTCGACTAGCAACCAGTACACACAGACATGGATCACAGAAGGGATCTTTGTGCTTGAGCAAACACATTTAAAATGTCATGAAAACATGTCCCACAATATAAAGCAAAATTGCCCAGAGGTTGGTTAATGGTCTAACAGGAGAGTTGTCGTTTAATGTACAATATCAACCTGTGCAATGAATGGTTCCAATCGAGGTGGGTGGGATCAACATGACAGACAGACATTAGCCTGACTATTGCTGTAGGTAGACAGGATTCCATGGAGCTCCAGTAAAGGTTGACTGAGACCACAAGCAGGTAAGTCACAGAGAGACAGAGAACAGTGGCCCAAGCACACAGAGCAGAGCAGGGAAGGCTTCCCATTCAGAAACTTTGGGTAAACTCTGTGTAAACAAATCTTATTTTGCTAGCTACACCTACGAATCATTCCATTGAACTTGTAATCCAATAGCTGATTTGAAGAGTCCAAGCAAGGAATTGAACAAAATTCTGACCAAGATATATACGAATGTTGTCTTACCTGAGGATAGTGAGACTGTGTCTTTCTCCCACGATACGACAGTGACGTAAGCCTCCACGGAGGCAGGGATAATGCACTTGAAGACCGCTACATTGCCTCTCATGGCTTTCTGGTCCTCCACCCGGACCGTGTAGGGTTCCCGAAATACTGAGGATAGCAAGAGGGGTGGCATTTGGCAAAGGCAAATTAATACATACAAGAAGAAATTAAGGAATGACAACAACAACAGCTACTATTTAAAATAAACACTTACCGGCCTTAATGTGGACATCTTGGCTTCTTATTTTCCCTGAAGGATTTTCAGCTGTGCAATAGTAGGTATTGTCATGGATCAGCTTACTAAAGCTGGAGGGGAGGAAGTTAAAGATCTGGAGGGTGCCATTGGGGTGCACGTGGCGGATCCCGGGCACATCGTAGATCTCTTCTCCGGTGGCCAGGTACCAGCGCAGCGAGGCGGGGGGCACCCCTGCAGCGGGACAGGGCACCAGGGTCCCTGTGGTGCTGGCAAACACTACCTCTTGCAGAGATGCATTGACAAAATATAAGCTGGAACGTAGATCTTCACTAAAAACTGCAAGAGAGAAGAACAAAGAGTACAAAAACATTAGATGACAAGACAACTGACTTGAATGGGTATACTACAGGAGTAGGATCTTAATTTGATCACTTTTTTGTTGCTAATAATTTTCCCGCTGAGAAAATGCAGATGAGCTTCATGATTTACATAAATTCAAAACCATGTGTACTAACCTTGGAATTCATAGCACACGGTTATATTAACAGTATTACAATTGTGACTAATCTTTCAAATCCTGTTGCTGCAGGATTATTTTGCTGCGACAATACTTGTCAAATTGAGATCCATATGTATGTTTACTTCTAAATACATCAAGACAGTAGTTGTTTACTTGGCCATGATGAAGTGACAAGTGAATTCTTTGTTATGGATCTGTGCCCAGATTCACAAAACACTTCTTATGCAAAAACTTAAGAAGCTGCTTAAGAAAAAAGATAAGAAGTTGATCAAATAATTTGTAAGTGCAATTCCTCAACAATATCTTAAGATTTCATGATTTTCTTACGAACTCCTCAAATATCTTCTTACATGTCTTCTTAAGATGTTTGTTGCTAGGCAACTGATTTACCTAGCTATCTAACTAGCAATGGCAATCATGTTAGCAAATTTCCAACTGAGATTACTGTTCTAAAACATGTTCTTGGGTTTAAAATAATAAATACTGAAACTTTCAGATAAAGTTTGTGAGTAAAGGCCTCCCGGGTGGTGCAGTGGTCTAAGGGGGGTGGGATCAACATGACAGACAGACATTAGCCTGGCTATTGCTGTAGGTAGACAGGATTCCATGGAGCTCCAGTAAAGGTTGACTGAGACCACAAGCAGGTAAGTCACAGAGAGACAGAGAACAGTGGCCCAAGCACACAGAGCAGAGCAGGGAAGGCTTCCCATTCAGAAATGTTGGGATCCACAGCACTGTCTGTGCAACTTTTTGCCTAAGGTGAAACATAAGAAACAAAAACCTTTTTGAGGAATAGCAACTTTGCTTAACTTTCTTCTTAAATCTATAGTTAACAGGCCCTGAAGTGAGGCCATTTGCTCATACACAGCATTGAACATATATGCTGCTTTGGTTGAGCAGGAGAGCAACAAGCGGGAAAGGAGTGTTGATGATGTAAAAGTGTGTGTCGTTATGTAGCTCCCTTGAAAGGGAGAGAAACACGAAGTGGGACCAATTAGCATCAGTTGGCTGGCTCAGTGCTAATCGTTAGGTGGTTGATTTCTGAGTGGTGTATAAACTGAGTGTACAAAACATTCTGAACACCTGCTCTTTCATGACATATTGATGTCACTTGTGAAATCCACTTCAATCAGTGTAGATGAAGGGGAGGAGACATGTTAAATAAGTATTTTAAGCCTTGAGACAATTGAGGCATGAATTCTGTATGTGTGCCATACAGAGGGTGACTGGGCAAGATAAAATAATAATATATGTCAAGATTTATTTACCTTTGAACTGGGTATGGTAGTAGGTGCCAGGGTTGCTGGGTTTTTCATGCTCAATAGTTTCCCATGTGTATAAAGAATGGTCCACCACCCAAAGGATATCCAGCCAATTTGACACAACTGTGAAAAAGCATTGGAGTCAACATGGGCCAGAATCCCTGTGGAACGCTTTCGACACCTTGTGGAGCCCATGCCCTGACGAATTGAGGCTGTTCTAAGGGCAAATCTTGGTGCAACTCAATATTAGGAAGGTGTTCTTAATGTTTTGTACACTCAGTGTATCATTTCCCCTGGCTGAGCATGGCCCTGTGCCTGCTGCCTACCTCTGGATCTCTGTCTGGTGTCAGTGCCTAGCAGTAAATGGCTTACCAGTGACAGCTATCTAGGCCTCCCTGTGGATAAAACATTTTAGCACTTCATAAATTTCGAACAAGGTTTCAAATCGCAATGGTTTCCACCCTCTCTCTGCTCCAGGGGCTTTGACCCGCAAAGAGATACACTCAAACACACAACCATGCACGCACACACACACAAATAAAAACTAAAAACCAAACGGACAGAAAATTGTGTAAGTAGGCTACCAATTCAAATTTTTGTAATTATGTGGGAATCCAGTGTCCATAGCTTGGTTTCCATCCAATTGGCGCCAGATTTTCAGGTGAATATTCTAAAATCCGCATAAAGAAAATGTGCATTTTCCCACCAGTGTTGTGTTCGCAACAAACAAACTTGTTGAGGATACAAATCAATGTGATGACAAGTAGTGCACACAAAATGTACTTTTTGGCTTAACTTTTCATGTCCCTAATAAAAATAAAACGTTCAATGTGTTTCTGTCACATTTACAACTCTACCGATAGTTCTGTCACATTTGCAACTCTACCGATAGTTCTGTCTCATTTGCAACTCTCCCGATAGTCCTGTCTCATTTGCAACTCTACCGATAGTTCTGTCTCATTTGCAACTCTACCGATAGTTCTGTCACATTTGCAACTCTACCGATAGTTCTGTCACATTTGCAACTCTACCGATAGTTCTGTCTCATTTGCAACTCTACCGATAGTTCTGTCACATTTGCAACTCTACCGATAGTTCTGTCTCATTTGCAACTCTACCGATAGTTCTGTCACATTTGCAACTCTACCGATAGTTCTGTCACATTTGCAACTCTACCGATAGTTCTGTCTCATTTGCAACTCTACCGATAGTTCTGTCACATTTGCAACTCTACCGATAGTTCTGTCACATTTGCAACTCTACCGATAGTTCTGTCTCATTTGCAACTCCACCGATAGTTCTGTCACATTTGCAACTCTACCGATAGTTCTGTCACATTTACAACTCTACCGATAGTTCTGTCACATTTGCAACTCTACCGATAGTTCTGTCACATTTGCAACTCTACCGATAGTTCTGTCACATCTGCAACTCTACCGATAGTTCTGTCACATTTGCAACTCTACCGATAGTTCTGTCTCATTTGCAACTCTACCGATAGTTCTGTCACATTTGCAACTCTACCGATAGTTCTGTCACATTTGCAACTCTACTGATAGTTCTGTCACATTTGCAACTCTACCGATAGTTCTGTCACATTTGCAACTCTACCGATAGTTCTGTCTCATTTGCAACTCTACCGATAGTTCTGTCACATTTGCAACTCTACCGATAGTTCTGTCACATTTACAACTCTACCGATAGTTCTGTCACATTTGCAACTCTACCGATAGTTCTGTCACATTTGCAACTCTACCGATAGTTCTGTCACATTTGCAACTCTACCGATAGTTCTGTCACATTTGCAACGCTACCGATAGTTCTGTCACATTTGCAACTCTACCGATAGTTCTGTCACATTTGCAACTCTACCGATAGTTCTGTCTCATTTGCAACTCTACCGATAGTTCTGTCACATTTGCAACTCTACCGATAGTTCTGTCACATTTGCAACTCTACCGATAGTTCTGTCTCATTTGCAACTCTACCGATAGTTCTGTCACATTTGCAACTCTACCGATAGTTCTGTCACATTTGCAACTCTACCGATAGTTCTGTCTCATTTGCAACTCCACCGATAGTTCTGTCACATTTGCAACTCTACCGATAGTTCTGTCACATTTACAACTCTACCGATAGTTCTGTCACATTTGCAACTCTACCAATAGTTCTTTCACATTTGCAACTCTACCGATAGTTCTGTCACATCTGCAACTCTACCGATAGTTCTGTCACATTTGCAACTCTACCGATAGTTCTGTCTCATTTGCAACTCTACCGATAGTTCTGTCACATTTGCAACTCTACCGATAGTTCTGTCTCATTTGCAACTCTACCGATAGTTCTGTCACATTTGCAACTCTACCGATAGTTCTGTCACATTTGCAACTCTACCGATAGTTCTGTCTCATTTGCAACTCTACCGATAGTTCTGTCACATTTGCAACTCTACCGATAGTTCTGTCACATTTACAACTCTACCGATAGTTCTGTCACATTTGCAACTCTACCGATAGTTCTGTCACATTTGCAACTCTACCGATAGTTCTGTCACATTTGCAACTCTACCGATAGTTCTGTCACATTTGCAACTCTACCGATAGTTCTGTCACATTTGCAACGCTACCGATAGTTCTGTCACATTTGCAACTCTACCGATAGTTCTGTCACATTTGCAACTCTACCGATAGTTTTGTCACAAATGTGGCTACTCTGGTCTTGGTACGTGCTCTCTAGTCAACAGCTCTCAGATACAGTGTGGACAGGCTGTGCAGGTAGGCTAGTCTACATGATGATATTATTATGGATAAGAGCAAGATTTTTTGGGTGGGGGGGTCAAACAGCAGTCAAGCATTGATCATCATGCCATGACCCTCGATATGAAAGGAGCATAAACCTCAGCACCATGAACATTCACCACTCTGTGAATGTTTTTATTTTTTATTTTACCCCAATTGGTATCCAATTGTTTTAGTAGCTACTATCTTGTCTTATCGCTACAACTCGGGAGAGACGAAGGTTGAAAGTCATGCGTCCTCCGATACACAACCCAACCAAGCCGTACTGCGTCTTAACACAGCGCCATCCAACCCGGATGCCAGCCGCACCAATGTGTCGGAGGAAACACCGTGCACCTGGCTACCTTGGTTAGCGCGCACAGAGCCCGGCCCGCCACAGGAGTCGCTGGTGCACGATGAGACAAGGACATCCCTGCCGGCCAAGCCCTCCCTAACCCGGACGACGCTAGGCCAATTGTGCGTCGCCCCACGGACCTCCCGGTCACGGCCGCGGCCGGTTACGACAGAGCCTGGGCGCGAACCCAGAGTCTCTGATGGCACAGTTGGCACTGCAGTACAGCGCCCTTAACGACTGCGCCACCCGGGAGGCCCCACGCTGTGAAATTTATCACAACTTATTTAATCTGTATCCTAAGAAACTGCATGGTTTTCCGAGTCGTAGTGGAAGCACCACACGCCATATCATCCAAGTTTACTTTGATATCATGATTATTATATCAACATTTGTGCACAAATGTATTTCCACTGCCATTTCTCGCATAATACATTTTACAGACACCAAAAGATCCCAACATGTAGAACGAACTAATTATCTGTCAGCACTTATACATTTCTATCGAAACTTCCATATTGATCTACCCTGATTTGAGAGTCTGTTCAGTCCAGAAGTAAGTTGGTATCAAATGGTCGCCACTCTGACTTATCAATTGACCCCATTTACTGTAGAAGGCATTAACGAAAAGAACGAACTGGGAGAAAACACAATCCTGTATAACCTGTGGCTCATCCATAACTGTATTTCTATGGCAGAGAGTCGGCCTGAGAGAATCCCTGGCTGTGACTGAGCTCATTCCTTAGTAGGTGATGAAGGCGCTAGCTGAGCATTAGCCTCCTCAGATAGATCAATCTGTCAATGGCAGTCGTACACACAGAGGACAGACGATAGGGATGACTCATGACGCACACCCACACATGCTTCACAGACACTTAGGGGTATCCTGAGTCTAGCTGCGTGACGCCCATGACTTCCAGCAGAGAGGTCTACCCAGGACACTGATTTCTCTCTCTCTCTATCGCTCCCTCCCTCTATCTCTGATTGATTCTAGCTTGTTTCTGTGGTACTAGCATCTGCAACATAGCTCCAGGAAGGTTTGAATGTTGTCTATGATGGACCTAGGCTTATCCATTTGTAACACAGTTAATTATGTTTCCACTTGCCACTGCAGAAATGTGTATTTAATGTTATGTATTCTAATTGGTTGGTTTAAGTCAGATGTCAATAAGTGGTAATGTCATTGGCTACGCTTGCAGAAAGGGGGAGATTGGAAACGTCAATTCTTGCCAGTCTGATTTTGACATGCAAGCTGTAGGTCACGTTCTGAAATACTGTAATCTATTTCCATATTTCCAATGTGTACATTTCCTAATATAATATACACATGTGTTATTGTTGTAAGAGTGAGTTAGCTAGCATGCTGGGATGTACTTTTCTATGTTATTGTTGTAAGAGTGAGTTAGCTAGCATGCTGGGATGTACTTTTCTATGTTATTGTTGAAAGAGTGAGTTAGCTTGCATGCTCTTATTGTAATGGTCAGATTAGCTCTCTGCTAATTCACAGTTATTTCCATGCTAACAGATGAATCATGAATCTACAGCCATCAACATATTGTTGTTCTACACATTTAATGGGCTTCCCTGTGTCTATTGTTAGAATAAACACCAATCACCTGGGACCACTGGCTGGACTTTCTTTAAAAACACAACGCAGGAGAGTTACGAAGTACAAACGCACCTGTTACACATTGAAGCCCATCATGATTTGCCCAATAACAAATAAATAACATTGATTGAGAGAAAAAAAGACTAGTTCTATCAAGGTTGTGCCTGTTTAAATCTTTTTAAATGGAGTGAAATTCTTATTGCTATGTGTGGGTGTGTAGCTGCTTTAAAGACTCAATTGAAAAGAATACATCAAAGTCATATCAAATTGTAATTCATTCCCTTTTGCAGCTGGGGCTGAAGTAGAACCCTTCCTTGTGGCATATTGATAATACAGCCTCAGACATGAGGGAGAGATCAAAACCAACCTGTAGGTGTGCCAAGTCATTTTAATGAAAAATCCTCTGAAATCATCAATGTGTAGGTGTCTTAAATAATTAATCAATAATTGGTGGTGATGTTCATATTTTAGAAACATTAAAATACCAATTGCATTGATAAAACGTAAGATATGTTGAATATAATATTTGACGGCCTTCTAAAATTCTCTGTCTCAAATATTTCAGTGTTACAGATCTTTGGCGGTTTATCAAGAGCAATCTGAGCCAATTGCTGAGAACGAAAACAGATGCAGCACCCATTAGATTTATAACACTAGCGACACAAGAAGTCCTTTATAGTCATTTCATACAGAAAAAACACTGTTCAATACAATTCCCAAACAACAAAACGTTCTATTAAATTTGACTCAAAAGCGTTGCACAGGGATACTGGCCCATTCAGGGATACTGGCCCATTCAGGGATACTGGCCCATTCAGGGATACTGGCCACTTCATCTACACTGATAGAAGTGGATTTAACAAGTGAAATCAATAAGGGATCATAGCTTCCACCTGGTCCACCTGAGCACGTGTTCATAATGTTTTGCACATGCAGTCTATACACTGAAAGCAGAAAATGCCACAATAGTAAATGCCTGGAGAGAAGTACATCAAAGGAGTGTGACATTTTGAAAAGCTTGTATTCTGAGTACTGAAAAGAAATGGGAATAGCGACAGTGGGCCCAGTATGGCATATTTCACATCCGGCATATTTCCTCTATTCTACTGAGCCTTATTTACTTTATGTTCATTTTATTCTATTTTATTATTTCTTATTGTTGTTACATTGTCAAGAAGGAACGGGCAAGTAAGCATTGTGTTGGACGGTGTATACCATGTGTATCCTGTACACACGACTAATTCAACTTGAATCTCATAAAAGCGACTCAATTTAGCACCGTGTAGTCATAACAAAGATTGTTTTGATAAGACCAACTGCAGAGAAGTCAAAGGTCCTTGTGGATCTAATCATACTGAGTACCATGTCACTGCACTGCTACACCCATTCCTAACGGAGCAGCTCTACATGAGTTACTCTACAAAGGGTTCATCCAACCTCCTCAGAGGCCTCACTAAGGGGCATGCTTCTCATGCCCGAACAACTCTCTCAAACCTAACCACTTACTAAATAACCACAGAGGTCATTTGTAATTGCCATAATTTTTCATGGGCTGAACCATAAAGACGAAAGAAGTGACACTGTTCAATAATGTATTATATCCATCTATAATTAACCAAGCTTTGTTTCTATCAGCAAAGCTGGAGGGAGAAGAAAAAAGACAAGGCCACTTCATTGCCACTGTCTTTTTCAGTGAGAAGGGGGGGAGGATTCCAGTTGGGAATATAAATCAGGAACATTTTATACACACAAACATATCCCCGAACAGATTTACATTTCCTAGATTTGTAAACGTTGTAGATGTTAGATAGCCCAGAGATGGGCATCCAACCATGAAAAACAAACAAGGAGAATGTTTATGCCAGGGGCAAATGATGCCTGGTGTTAAGTCCACATATCTAGCAACTACTGTACTGTAGCTACATGCACCTGGGAATATTCTCAGTATACAATTACTGTGAAATGCATGTTTAATTCCTAAGCAACTGAACAGAGCAGTGCATGAAATAATGAATGTATATGTACAGAGAATGATATCTTAATCATTCCATTCAATAAGTGGTATCATAGCACTAGATTGGTAAAATAAAACAACACTGCTAATATGAAAACATCTAATGAAAACCATCATTGAGCAGTAAATCTGAAAGTGTACCACTTGAGAGTAACAACAATCATTTGTAATCTATTATATTATCCATTTACTTCCATATTTAAATGATGCCAATTAGCATCAATATTCCATAGCACCAAATGGCTCCTCTCGCATTTTAATATGAAAATAACTCTCAATCACGCTGTCATTATGCAACTGCTGTGTTGCGATTAGACGAACATCAAGATGGAATATTTTTGGATGGAAGGCTGAGCATGATTATTATCTGCACACAAAACAGCCCCTTGTATTAACATAGAGGTACAGTGTGGAAATGTTTACATAACACATTTACCATGAAAATGAACATAAATATGAATATTCACACTTTGAGTGAAGCTGATCAATCAAAGGCAGTAGAATTCATCAGCTGACAGGCAGGTGTAATCAGCCATCACAGAGGGCTTTCAGGACTACCGAGGCGCTTCGTTTAATTCAACGTGTAATCGATGCTGATGGGACAAACACCAACATGCATGCTTTAACCCCTTACTGCCTCTTTCTTTAATGAATACAGCCACATGTACAGTTTATGTCGTGCATTTGCTTGGAAGTTTACTGTTTAAATTGTGCTTCATTCATGGGTGCTATTCCATATTTTACCATCGTTTTATCATGAGCTCATCTGACAGACAGACATCGAGAGCAGAAAAAGAGACAGAGAAAATATGGAAATCCAGAGAGTCTGGGAGGGTGGATTGATCAACTGGGTCCAAGTATTTTATAGGGCACCCATGTCACGTCTGGTGAGCCAGTGGCCTGTCGTCAGGGCTGCCAGTGGGCATAGGCACACGGGGCAGAGTGGGGCGGGGCGGGCAGCTGCTGCACTGTGACAGGCTCTGTCAGCCAGGAACCCTTGGTAATTAAAGCAGCCCTCTGTGCTATGCCTGGGGGGTGGCCTGGGACCAGGAGCAGAGACAGGAGACAGGGGAAGAAAGGAAACAGGGTAGGGGGCAATGAGGGGGGTTATCCAATGTGAGTAAGCATTCTCCTCTTTCTGCCCAGAGGCTATACACAGGGCTTGTACAGGAACTTGCCAAATGACAGTCTCCCAATTTGCTTTCATGAATATTAACCAGGACATGACAGAAGGGGCCGTTGTCTGCTCTGCTCTGCTCACGGGTGATATGCAAAGACAGATCCATTGTATGATGTCAGAGGAGTAGGATATGGTAAAGCGTAGCCCCATGGTGTACCTCTAGATCTTATTTTCATGCGTTAAACGGGTGAGAGTGGATGTCTCATTAATAGAGGAGGCAGCAGCAGCATATCTCAGTAGGGAGAATGTCAGCGCTCCAGACGTTGATGTCTGAATTATGCTGCTGATGAACTAACAGGAGGGAGAGAATCTGATCGGGGATGACTAGTATATACCAAACTATAGCAGCTCCCTCTGCTGCTCCTACAGCTGAGTAAAAAGTACCAGGGTAAAAATAATACTGTTTCGTTGCGCAATATGAACACTAGAGGGTGGAGAAAGAGTTTATTTCAAATCAAATCACATTTTATTAGTCACATGCGCCAAATACAACAGGTGTAGGTTACAGTGAAATGCTTACTTACAAGCCCCTAACCAACAATGCAGTTGAAATAATAATAATAATACGAATAAGAAAAATGAATAAAAGTAACAAGTAATTAAAGAGCAGCAGTAAAATAACAATAGCGAGACTATATACAGGGGGGTACAGGTACAGAGTAACCGGTTAGTCGAGGTAATTGAGATAATATGTACATGTAGGTAGAGTTATTTAAGTGACCATGCATAGATAATAACAGAGAGTAGCACTGGTGTAAAGAGGGGGGGGGGGCAATGCAAATAGTCTGGGTAGCCATTTGATTAGATGTTCAGGAGTCTTATGGCATGGGGGTAGAAGCTTTTTAGAAGCCTCTTGGACTTAGAGTTGGCGCTCCGGTACCGCTTGCCGTGCGGTAGCAGAGAGAACAGTCTATGACTAGGGTGGCTGGAGTCTTTGACCATTTTTAGGGCCTTCCTCTGACACCGCCTGTTATAGAGTTCCTGGATGTCAGGAAGCTTAGCCCCAGTGATGTACTGGGCCGTACACACTACCCTCTGTAGTGCCTTGCGGTCGGAGGCCGAGCAGTAGCCATACCAGGCAGTGACGCAACCAGTGCTATTTAAATCTTTTAATTTTGCCAGTTAAACTGAATTAGTCATTTCTGCTTTTAGACCATTGGTAAAGAAAGAAGGGATTTGAAAGTAATCAGTTAATCTATACTCTTAAAAGCCTTACAGTAATTCCCTTTAATCAGAAATGTCAATGAAGTATTTTATCTTTATAACCAACCACTGACCATCCGCATAACACTGTTCAGGCTTCTGATAACGTTGTATTTCGCAGTTTATGTGTCTCATAGTTTAATTCACAAAAAAGTGTGATGCTCTCGATGGTGCAGCTGTAGGATCTGACAACCCATGCCAAATCTTTTCAGTCTCCTGAGGGGGAATAGGTTTTGTCGTGCCCTCATCACGACTGTCTTGGTGTGCTTGGACCATGTTAGTTTGTTGGTGATGTGGACACCAAGGAACTTGAAGCTCTCAACCTGTTCCACTACATCCCCGTCGATGATAATGAAGGCTTGCACGGTCCTCTTTTGCTGTAGTCTACAGGCATTAACCGAGCAAACACTTTTGTATATTCAATCAAATGGATGGGAGAAAACAATTGTTGTTATAACTACTCTTATGAGAATACCAAGTTCTTAAAATTGCTCAATGATTGTCCTCCTCAGTGCCCAGACTTTTCTAGGTTGATTCAATCTATCTGTGCCAATGAGGGAATACTAAGGTTTTTTTGCACATTTTTCAAGAAATTTCGAGTGCAGCATTTTCTTCATATTGGGTCGACTTTCCACAAACAAATGAACAGAAATTAAAACAACATGATGTATTTATGGCAAGCTGAAGCTAATCCCCTTGTCAAAGCCTGTGAGCGGCAGAGGGGAGAGCAAGGGGAAGTCAATGTGTGCAGACTAAACTAAACCACTGCTTAAACCTACAGGGATAATGCCAAGATGCTAGACCATCTTGAATTAATGACATCCAAGTAGACCAATGCTGGGTGGCAACATTTTAGATGAGAAGGACATGGTCACACTGGACTGTTGAATAAAGAAAGAGCTGTGAACCTTTTGAGTATAGTATGCTGAATCTTTCTTATATCCTTTGTCGGATTCCTTTGTACCAGAAATGGTACTGTACAACCAGTTGAAGACAGCGTGATTATGGTGGCCCAGAGGGTGATTGTGTATGGTGTGCTGCGCAGGTTTTTTGCCATTTCTAATGGTCACATCCATATTGATCAGGCCACACCTCGCCACACCGACCAAACGGGATCAAACACACACTACATGACCAAAAGTATGTGGACACCTACTTGTCAAACAGCTCATTCCAAATACATGGGCATTAATATGGAGTTGGTCCCCCCTTTGCTGATATAATAGCATCCACTCTTCTGGGAAGGCTTTCCACTTGTTTCACTCTTGGAACATTGCTGCGGGGACTTGTTTCCATTCAGCCACAAGAGCTGACTGATGTTGGAACATTGCTGCCAGGACTTGCTTCCATTCAGCCTAATTGCCCACTGATGTTGGGCGATTTGGCCTGGCTCGCAGTTGTCTTACCAATTCATCCCAAAGATGTTCGATGGGGTTGAGGTCAGGACTCTGTGCAGGCCAGTCAAGTCCTTCCACACCGATCGCGACAAACCATTTCTGTATGGACCTCGCTTTGTGCACTGGGGTATTGTCATGCTGAAACAGGAAAGGGCCTTCCCCAAACTGTTGCAACAAAGTTGGAAGCACAGAATCATCTAGAATGTCATTGTATGCTGTATAGTTAAGATTTTCCTTCACTGGGACTAAGGGGCCTAGCCCGAACCATGAAAAACAGCCCCAGACCATTATTTCTCCTCCACCAAAGAGTTGGCACGGTGCATTGGGGCAGGTAGTGCCTCCCTGGCATCCGCCAAACCCAGATTTGTTCATGGGACTGCCAGGTGATTCATCACTCCAGAGAATGCTCCAGAGTCCAATGGCGGCAAGCTTTACACCACTACAGCCGACGTTTGCGCATGATGATCTTAGACACTCGGTCTCCCGAGTGGTGCAGTGGTCAAAGGCACTGCATCTCAGTTCTAGAGGCGTCACTACAGATTCTGGTTTGATTCCAGGCTGTATCACAAACAGCCGTGATTGGGAGTCCCGTTAGGTCGGTGCCTAATTGGCCCAGCATCGTCTGGGTTAGTGTTTGGCCGGGGTAGGCCGTCATTGTAAATAAGAATATGTTCTTACCTGACTTGCCTATTTAAATAAAGGTTAAATAAATAAATAAAATACTTGTGTGCGGCTGCTCAGCCATGAAACCCATTTCATGAAGCTCCTGTCGAACAGTCATTGTCCTGACGTGGCTTCCAGAGGCCGTTTGAAACTTGGCAGTGAGTGCTGCAGCTGAGGACAGACTATTTTACCGCTCTATGCGGTTCAGTACTTGGCGGTCCCGTTCTTTGCGCTTGTTTGGCCTTTGAGCTTGTGTGGCTGAGCTGTTGTTGCTCCTAGAAGTTTCCACTAACGGCACTTACAGTTGACCGGGGCAGCTGACTTGTTGGAAAGGTGGCACACTATGACGGTGCCACATTGAAAGTCACTGAGCTCTTCAGTAAGGCCATTCTAACACCAATGTTTGACTATGGAGATTGCATGGCTGCATGGCTGAAATAGCCAAATCCGCAAATTTGAAGGGGTGTCAACATACATTTGTACATATAGTGTACCTCAAAGGCTGTTAAAGAACGCAGCATTTTGGGGAAATGTGTCGTTCAGTACAAACCGTCACGTAACGTAGCAAGCGTTAAACTGAACTGAACAATCCCCAGGTCAAGAAGAGCACATGGGCTCAACAGTATTTTGACAGACAACCCTGCTTAGCTTCCTCACACAAAGTTAGAGTCATTAAGTTTATTACATACTGTTGATAGTGCAGTTTGATGGTTATTTAGATGGTGGATGGATGGATGACTGTCTATGTAGACAAACTCTGGAAGGAGACAGATTACACATCTGAAGAATTAATGATGGACTGACCACAGTTACTGCCATCCATGAACTCAACTACTTCCTGTTCTCCTCCAACAATTAACCTAAATCTGACCAATCAGAATAGAACATAGCAGTTGCTAGGTAGATAAGCAATTACTGTTACAATTCCAAACAATTGATTCTCCACATTTTAGAACTACACAACAGTGACTTTGAAAATAACAATATCTCAGAATATAAATGATGCACTATTGATAGTATTAGCAGTTACTCAAATAGTATTTTGTAATGGGTCCCCATCTTACAACACGACAGGTCTGGCCGTGAGGTGTTTCTTGTTGGTCAGAAATTATCAGCCTCACATACTGGGGATAGCATGTACTGGTCAACACTCCTTATTATGTCACCAAACAGTAAGGTGCAGGGACATCAATGATGTTGTCATGCATATATACATAATTGCCAACCTGCATGCTCGCTATGGGAACAGGATCTTCCAGAGTGGTGGCAAATGTACACATACTACAGTGTAGAGGAGAAATTCTAGTGAAAATTAAAATAGGTGAACAGGTGATGCCCAGGTGATCATAAATCATGTAGCAAATGTAAAGTATGTTGCAAACGCCCCATTTATTGTTAGACAGTGATGTAACACTAATTGAGAAACCAACAGAAGTGATGTCATCACATATTGTTGTTACTTCCATTGATCCACATTCCACTGTTGTCAAAGAGAATTCAGTCATGAACAGCTGGCGTTGTGAAGTGTGTCAGTGCTAATGTCACAACAGCTGGCTCCTGTCATCTTATTAGCTGCACCATAACCAGGGCCCTTTAAATATGCTATGTGCCACACTCACTTATATACTCCAGACCTATTTGACAATCTTTATAAAAATATTAAACATTTATCACATCCAATCCGTAAAGCAAACATATTTATTTAACACTAAGGAGCACAGCATGTGTTCCCTAAAGAACCCCACAGCCAACCTGCCCCCTCCTCTCTCTTCTCAGTCACTACCCTTGCTTTCTTTGTTATCCCCCTTCCTCACTACACATCATCCCTCCAAAAAATGTAATGTTCCTTCTCTCCTCTAGGGTTGTCCCTTTCTCCTGTGTGTTCGCCGTGTGACAGGGAACGTTAGCTCTGTAAAGCCAGCCAGCCAAGCAGTAGCAAATGTATTCAGAGCATTTAGTACTCCGGATTAATCGAATTATAATTTAATCATCTGATCAAACAGCAATTAGCATAATCACTTCTGGGGAAAGGCTGATAGAGAGAGGGAAAGCAACACATAATAAAGCTCAGGCTAGCAACACTCTAATGAGACATTTGCCAACATTCACAAAGTTACTGATTCCTGGGGACTCTTTAAATATGATCCACCTCTTTTTAAAGGTGCAACTCTGCATATTAAAACATCAAATTGGTGACGGATCCAAATTCATTTGAATGCAGGCTCATTCATACACTGTGGTTTGTGTCTCTTTCTCTGCATTCTGAAATCAAGATATGAAGTTTGAATATTGTGAACACAAACAGTATTTGCATCTTACAGAATGACTGATTGAGAAGTTTAGCTGTGATAAGGACATAGATTCAACACTAAGAAAGGTAAAAGAGTGTAGATCAATAAGACAAAGGGAAGCAGATGGAATGTAAGCAACCTGCCAAGCTCAAAGAGATCCAGACACACACTGTGAGAGTCACCAAGGTAATCCATCCATACAGTACCAGAGCAAACATGTGCATTGGGCATATAGGGATCCATCCAGTTAATTCCCATGGCTGTGTAATTCAAAGCATGAGCATTTGGGTTCTAGATTAAGTGACCGATTAGTTCTGTCCCTCAAAAATGATATGTGATCTTTGTGACTTTGTGAATAGTTATCGTTACTCTTTGTATATTTATTCCTCATGCTGTTACTTTTCTATTATTTCTATTTTCTCTCTGCAATGTTGGAAAGGGCCCGTAAGTAAGCATTTCACTGTTAGTCTATATCTGTTGTTTACAAAGCATGTGACAAACACAATTTGATTTGATTAGCCACATCAACCACTCTTCCAACATCTGTCCTGTTCACTGCACTCTTATGAGTTGCACTACATCATACTTGAGCTCTATATACACACCACGCATATATAGTAGTCCTAATTCAACACACAGTATGTGCATTAGACATAGGTAGAATGTTAGTGCATGTATTTATTTTGTCAGTGTTCTCTAAAAACTGCTTTAGTCTCATTGTTCCTTCACCATGCCACTTTTCTAAGTGCTCAGCCTTTTAAAATAACATTACATAAAATAACATGTCATGTCTTTGCCCGGTTGATCAAACACGTAAATCTGTGTGAGCTTTTTTCCCCAGCCGATGCTAAACAGTATAGTTAACATATTAATGTGAAAGACATTTACATGGTGCTCATGCAATTATATTGTTCTGATTCAGCAGAATCCTTAAGGATACAGAGTCTGATTTGTAATTAGATTTTACATTCAGTGAAACATACCACCACCCCTGTGAGTCTCCCATGCCCCATTACTAATTAGACTGCAAGACGGTTGCTGAACATCTTTAGTAGGCATCTTCATTATGCAGTCAGAATGTGTGAACTGGGAGATCCATTACTACACATCAGGGTATCCATCATCAGACATTACCATTAGTAACAGTTCCTCAGGAATAACAACAATGCAACCATTCACACTTTTCACCAGCAAAAACCCTCTCAAAGGGGAACTACTCTAGAGAACAATTGACCTTAAACAAGTGCTGAATTCATGTTTGAACTGAACTCACATCTACTTCTCAGATATGTATCTATCAATGCATACAGAGTGACTATATTTTATTGCCTTACTATACACATTTTCATAGGTAGGTCAACCGTACCTGCTCGGATACCTAGTTGACTGTTGGGTCATTCCATTTGATTTCAATCACTTTTTGAACGCACCCCATTTGATTTGAAATGAACTTTTTATACATTTTTGCCCATGGTAGAAGTGTTCAGAAAGTAACTTTTTGTACCTGATTGACCAAACATGTAAGTGTGCTTAAAGCATACCCCACCCAACCTTGAGACCCTCATATCTTCATCACTGGAAAAGATAAACAGTTGAGTTTGCTATAATTTCCCCTCCTGTCCCCTGTGACTATTCCCCAGCTCGTTGCTGTAAATGTGAATGTGTTCTCAGTCAACTTACCTGGTAAAATAAAGGTTCAATAAATACAATTACAAACAAGATTGTCAAACTGTTATATAATTTCTTGGTAAAAATTGTTTTCAACTTTAACCTTTAACATCGGTAATGTAGTTTAGACCCTATTTTACATCCTCTGTGTTGTGTCCGCCATCGGTTGAGACACAGCATACTCTTTAGTGTGGGTGTCATGTTTTGGCTGAAAATGTTTTTTTCAAGAAATTGTAAAATAGTTTGACAACTGTCTGTAAGCTTTTAAATGATCTGCACATCTGTCTCATAAATGTTACGTCATTCAAGTTGGAAAAGTCACTTTCTTACCACTTCTACCATGGCCAAATATGGATTGAACATTTTGTTCAAATGAAAAGCGGTGCGGTCAAAAAGTGATTGAAAGCAAATGGAACGACCCTGTTCCCTGACTGGAAATAGGTTTAAACAAATAATACTGATTTAGATTTAGATCTAAGTCCTCCTCAATTGCCAGCATGAGGCCACTGCTACCAAAAGACGGTAAGTCTTAAAGATCTTTAAATAGATATGGAGGATTCAAGGGCATAAGTCTTACAAGAGGAGCACCTCACTATACTGGAACAGATGGATCTCTAAATCAGTGCGCTGCCTTAATTGCCCCCAGCATATTAACTCCCCTGAAACACAGGTTCCTCCTCTCAGCCAAGTTAAGTCAAATCAATCTGCCCCCAGTCTCCATTGCATTTTCCTTCTCAGGGTCCTAATGTGTTGTCATGCTAACTGGGCGTGCTAAGTGATGTTGGCAGCTATTTAGATGCCCTACGAGGACTATCTTTTCTGAAAAGGATTTTGTACATAATCATCCCTCGACAATGAGAAAGAAGGGCATTTTGATTGAGATAGAAATGTGTACATGAGAAGTGTACATGACCTATTTACCTTAGTGTAAGACAAAAGAAGGTATAGGCCATCTCAAACGGCCTTGCTCAGGTCTGTCTCTCAATCAATGTGCTGAAATCTATGGTTTACACCTCAGACAAAACAGTCATTCGCCTCCGTTCAGAATTGCCATTGCTATGAACATTCTCAAGCAGCCCTCCGCCATAGTGGTGCCCAAAAAGCTGCCCAGTCATTCTGAACGGAGGCGAATGACTGTTTTGTCTAAATTACAATATAGTGGCCTGGAAATACATTGACATTGCAAATATTTAGTAGTAAACAACTTCGCCATGATTATCATGTTGTCATTTTTACTTTAGACAGATGGCAATATCATCATTAGCTAGCAAAGTTGGTAAAAAAAAAATAGCTAGTAATGCTAACGTTAGTTGGCTAAAATCCGGTGCTCTCCCCTCAATCTTAGTTAGCTAGCTAGCATTATACTACATCTAAACTCAATCTAACAAAGGGTTTTCCTACCAATTATTTGGCACCTTTTGAAATGTCATTGTATTTCCAAGCCACTTTAATGCACTTTTGATTAAATCTTCATTGACAATGCATTGAGCAGAATGCTCAGTCGGGCATCCGTCCTGAAATGAATGTTCAAAACAATTGTGACAAAACGTGCAACACATGAATAATGGCCCTGTGTGAGCTGCCTCACCGCATAATGTATTTAAAAACAGAATTGGAGCTTGGATTGGTTTTGCCTTAAGGCATCTTTTAGAGGGCAAAATCCTCAGCCATCTAAACATAACTATTATAGCCTACTTTATCTCTTAATTACATTTCAATTTGAATAAAAATTATAAAAGGTAACCCACAGTACACAAAATAAATAAAAAATGTAATTTCCATATTGCATTATTAATTCATGTTTTATAAATGCTTTAATGGTTCAAAATAAAATCCCAATATCGTAGGATAATATGTATAAATGGAGTTAATATGAGAGCACAATGTCTAAATAGGCCAGAATACAGGCTTATAAATATCATACCTGTAGAATGTTGTATTTGGAGGCTAATTACAACAGAGAAAACTAATCTACTGGCCCAGTTCCCTCAAAAATTATATATTTTAGCTGTATTTTTATTGTGTAATTCAGGTATAATTCCCTCAATTATCATTATGCCAGAATATGCCATATAAGGGCACAGGAAGTGGCTGGGCCCTTAACAAGCAATTCCCGGTCACCCACCCAGTGTCTGGCCTTATTTAGTCAAACTCACACTTTCCTGACACCCATAATGGAGGTTTCCATAGAGACAGGCCAGTGAACATGTGATAGACCTGTAGATTTAGGAATTAGAATACGAATTTGGTTTTTAGAATAGTAATTTAATAGGATCTCCATAGACAAACCTAACTCTAAAAAGCAACAATTAACTACAAGGTCGTCATTCTGCCATTGTCAGCTCAGCTCAGTCAATACAGACCTCATCATTATCATGATAATCGCTATCTTCAGAAATCCAACCACAGAATACAATGAAATACAGTGCAGCAAAATAAAACAAGATTCCAGCTCCAATTGCATTCTATACCCATCGTCCAAAAAGGCATAACATAGATAACAATAGAACAAAACAGAAGGGTGAAGCCATTTCCAAATAATAAAATACATGTTTGCATGTACCCTCTATTCTATTCTTATATTAGGTTGCCAATATAAGGCTTCGGAGACTATATATGGATCCAGCCTGGCCTGACAGTTGATGTAATGTCACTGTACAATTATAATGATTAATCATGAATCCTTATTGTTATTTTATGAGTTTCCACAGAAGCCAGTGTGAGTGAGGGAGATACCATTTTATGTGGAGTAGAGATGGAATAGCCTAACCTGGATGTCAATAAGCAGCTGACTGAGAATAGCCTTACAAGGGAAAAAGGGAAGATAGTCAAATATGTATCATTTAAGATTATTTTTGGGGGAGGGGAGTGGAGTGAAACAAGGAACTAGAAAGGAACCACTGATTTTCTTGTCAAGTGGGTTGGGTTCACATCGTCACATCTGCGTTGGTATAAAATGAATGTCCCTCAATGTGCTACAATGGGTTAATCCCAAACCTCCAATTCCCCCTTTTTGCCTGATGCGGTAAATTCAGTGACCCTCTACGACATAACCACAACCAGAGGTTCTACCCTGTTTACTTAAAATATCTGCAACGCCCCCATCTTGTCAGCTTGTACAGTTTGTAAGAAGATATATTTTCTTTCCGTTTCCCCCCCTTCTTCAACCTCTGTGTTTTCTCAGTCTCCCCCTTTCCATACACACCCAGCCTTTTCATAACCCCCTTATATCCAGTAAATAATGGTTTATTTGATCCTGTGTAAGTAATAAATTGTATACATTTACTGCTTTCACCGATCAGCTTCACATTGCAGATTCATAGATTTATGAAAGCACACACAGTACACAAATACACACACACACGCACACACACACATACACACACACACACACACACACACACACACACACACACACACACACACACACACACACACACACACACACACACACACACACACACACACATACTCACCCACATACCTTTTAAGTGAATGCATAGAGAATGTCTTTCTATCATTTATTGGTCCTTTTAATCTTTAGGTTGCAAATCAATATGAATTGATCACATGAAAGGATACAGTATAATTCTGTGTGTAATATTCTATAATATCATTGTTTTTTTTTATTTCTGTTACATGATATATGGACTGCAAGCTCTTTCAAATCTATTTACCAGCATTATCTCAATAAGGAATTACAACAACAACAAAAATATTTGTCTGCAGTGTCTACAGGGGTGCCTTTCCATTTTGCATCATTATCAGGTTCTGGTGGCTTAACATTTTCTTATCTCCTTTGTACACAATTATTGTTTCTTTACACGTCTTCATTTGTCTACACACCTGTGAAACGGGCTAGAAATGTATCGCATTGTTTAATGAAAACTTTACTGGAAAGTAATGAATTTATTCAAAATCAATGTACTATGTTAATCTAATATCATACATCTCTAAGGATAGAGTCAAATTATAGGCTACATGATCAAGCTTTTACAAGTGTCTAATATCCTTTCGAATTTGAATACCTTACATTGAATTTGAAAATATACAACCCTAAATAAATAGCTTGGATGGGGGAGGGGAAGGGGGTTAAACCAAATTTCCAGTATATAACATACGTCAGTCATTATTGAGGCCCATGCTACTACTGACTGACATAGCCTACCGGCATAAACATCCAGGCATGTAAAAAATGATTAAATTCGATATAGTAATTGCCTCTGACAAAAATTAAGGTTTTAACCTTAAGGTCACGTTTACTTTATCAAGCCTCTCACGAACATACATTTATTTCCTCAGCAATCAATGAAAAATGCAATTGAAGAATGAAGGCATCATAAAAAATATCTTCATTGCCTTAACACAATTTATGTGAATCTATCAAATATTGACCAATGGTGTGGCGTATAGTTCAAATAGATTAAAGCACATTTCACTCCCGTTCCTCTCTCCCTAGCACTGTTGGCAACCATAAAATGTGTAACACAGGTGACCTCCACCCCCCTCATCTACTTTACATTCCTCACTGAATTACTGACATAACTAATGAACATTAAAATTAGCAAATTAAACTTACCATTTAAGATGCTCTGGAAAAAGATAACAGCCAATATCCACATGCCCTGCTCCGTTCAATCCCCCCAAGCTATGCTTTCTCGTCTTCCTCCGCACACTTTGACAGCTGCTTTCCTATAATGATGTTTTGTGTGGCAGGTGTAATGTTAAACATTTGCTACTAGCTTGTAGTAACCAGTCCAACTCTCTGCTGATAATAATGTCTTTACCGTCTCCTCCTTTTTTTCTCTATAACGCCCTCCCTGGTGCTCTCGTAGCCTACTCTTCCTCTCCCCTTTTCAGACCCCTCTTTGAGCTTGGAGGATATGTGCCTCTCTGATTGTCTTGGTTAAAGCTGTGATATCCGACTCTACGCAGCTCTACGCTGGCCCTCCGTGCATTGCTACTTTCCCTGCTCTTCAAAGGGATGCTCGAGAGGGCTACAGTGCTCGCCTGCAGCCCAGGTGTGATGCTGAGTCAGGGTAGTGGCACGCGGGCAACCGTAGGTACTAAAATAAATCTCCGGGTGTGAAACGGGGACACCTAAACAATAACGATGTGGAATCCACAAAAACGCATCTTAAAACGAAAACTGAAAAATAAAATCAGGTTTGAAATCAAAATGTGAGAAATAAAATAACTTAAAATAAAGAGTCAATGTTCAGTTCAATAAGAATGAAAACCCAATCCGGATGAGCTGAAGTCAGACCATCTTCACCACCTCTCTCCGTCCAGCAAGAGGCAAGCACGCGCATCTTCCCACTGCCCTTTTAATCGCATTGGTCCATGCGCTAACCCTCGCTGCCTCAGAGCACTACAGAATAACCCTCTCCCCTGCCTTTGCAGCCGCTTTAATTCCTCATTGCCTTAAAGGAGCAGAGGCGATAGATAGCCAGTCCTCCTAGGCGCTAGGTGAGAGCATTTACAGTAAGGAGGGGGATTTTGCAGTTAAAGAAGGCGCACCTGAAGAGCCGGTTAACAAGGAGAACATTTTACGCACCAGTGTTAAACAGGCACAGATTGCGTGCGTAAATAAGTGTTACTTTTATTAAGGTAAACTAGGAACATGACTAGAAACGTATTTCTAGAGGTACACAGGATTACGCCTTCAAAATGTTCTTGACTCGAGGTTCTTGAGTTTTTTAAATGATATGTTTGTGGGAAATAATTTTCAAAAAACATTATTTTTAAATGGAGTTTAAATTAATCATACACACATCTAGCATTAGGTTGGTAAAATGCATGTAAAATATGTAATGATATCTTTGTGAAACAAATGGAAAAAAATCATTTTTTCTAAATTGTTCTTTACTCTATTTTGGGATGGCATTACATTTTGGCATTTTGTTGAAATAGTCTATCATTCAATATTTAATTCTAACATCAACAATTATTATCACAAGTGTTTTGATGGGGAATTCTAACTGGATTTGGTGCATTTTACATTGACCTGCCTCTGGTCCTTTCCCCACCCAGCCTCTGCCCAGGAGTAGGCCCTGTCTGATAAGCTTCCAAAACCATCAGACCTGCCCAAGAGGCCATTCACTGCAAACAGAGGACCTGTCTGTCAGCATCTGTCTGCAGCCACACATTCAGTACCAGCCCCTATGTCACGACTTCGGAAGTCGATGCCTCTCCTTGTTCGGGCTGTGTTCGGCGGTCGACGTCACTTGTCTTCTAGCCATCGTCGATCCATTTTTAATTTTCCATTTGTTGGGTCTCGTTTTCCCACACACCTGGTTCTCATTTCCCTCATTATGTGTTGTGTATTTAAGCCTCTGTCCCCCCCCCCCCCCCCCCCCCATGTCTTTGTGTGGTATTGTTTATTGTAAGTGCTTGTGCACATTTTGTTTGACTGGTGCACGTCGGGATATTGTACCCATACTTTGTATTTCTTATGCCATTGGTTTTACTATTAAACTGCTCCAGCTATGATCAAGTTCTGCTCTCCTGTGTCTGACTTCCCTGCCACCAGATACGCACCCCTTACACCCTATCCCTCTCCAGGCATATAGCCTGCTAAATTAAATGTATGTACAGTTAAAGTCAGAAGTTTACATACACTTAGGTTGGAGTCATTAAAACTAGTTTTTCAACCACTCCACAAATTTCTTCCAAAACTATAGTTTGGCAAATCGGTTAGGACATCTACTTTGTGCAATTGACAGAAGTCATTTTTCCAAAAATGGTTTACAGACAGATTATTTCACTTACAATTCACTATATCACAATTCCAGTGGGTCAGAAGTTTACATACACTAAGTTGACTGTGCCTTTAAACAGCTTGGAAATTTCCAGAAAATGATGTCATGGCTTTAGAAGCATCTGATAGGCTAATTGACATAATTTGAGTCAATTGGAGGTGTACCTGTGGATGTATTTCAAGGCCTACCTTCAAACTCAGTGCTTCTTTGCTTGACATCGTGGGAAAATCAAAAGAAATCAGCCAAGACCTCAGAAAAAAAATTGTAGACCTCCACAAGTCTGGTTCAACCTTGGGAGCAATTTCCAAATGCCTGAAGGTACCACATTCATCTGTACATACAATAGTATGCAAGTATAAACACCATGGGACCACGCAGCCGTCATACCGCTCAGGAAGGAGACGCATTCTGTCTCCTTGAGATGAGCGTACTTTGGTGCGATAAGTGAAAATCAATCCCAGAACAACAGCAAAGGACCTTGTGAAGATGCTGGAGGAAGCAGGTACAAAAGTATCTATATCCACAGGAAAACGAGTCCTATGTTGACATAACCTGAAAGGCCACTTAGCAAGGAAGAAGCCATTGCTCCAAAACCGACATTAAAAAGCCAGACTACGGTTTGCAGCTGCACATGGGGACAAAGATCGTACTTTTTGGAGAAATGTCCTCTGATCCGAAGAAAGAAAAATATAAATGTTTGGCTATAATGACCTTCGTTGTGTTTGGAGGAAAAAGGGGGAGGCTTGCAAGCCGAAGAACACCATCCCAACCGTGAAGCACGGTGGTGGCAGCATCATGTTGTGGGGGTGCTTTGCTGCAGGAGGGACTGGTGCACTTCACAAAATAGATGGCTTCATGAGGGAGGAAAATTACGTGGATATGTTGAAGCAACATATC
The DNA here is from genome assembly GCF_002021735.2 of Oncorhynchus kisutch. NCBI lineage: Eukaryota > Metazoa > Chordata > Actinopteri > Salmoniformes > Salmonidae > Oncorhynchus > Oncorhynchus kisutch. The sequence goes on from NC_034191.2 coordinate 25,614,571, forward strand.
AAGACATCAGTCAGGAAGTTAAAGCTTGGTCGCAAATTGTTCTTAGAAAGGACAATGACCCCAAGCATACTTCCAAAGTTGTGGCAAAATGGCAACAAAGTCAAGGTATTGGAGTGGCCATCACAAAGCCCTAACCTCAATCCTATAGAACATTTGTGGGCAGAACTGAAAAAGTGTGTGCGAGCAAGGAAGCCTACAAACCTGACTTGATTACACCAGCTCTGTCAGGAGGAATGGGCCAAAATTCACCCAACTTATTGTGGGAAGCTTGTGGAAGGCTACCCGAAACGTTTGAACCAAGTTAAATAATTTAAAGGCAATGCTACCAAATACTAATTGAGTGTATGTAAACTTCTGACCTACTGGGAATGTGATGAAATAAATAAAAGCTGAAATAAATCATTCTCTCTACTAACATTCAGACATTTCACATTTTTTAAATAAAGTGGTGATCCTATCTGACCTAAGACAGGGAATTTGTTCTCTGATTAAATGTCAGGAATTGTGAAAAACTGAGTTTAAATGTATTTGGCAAAGGTGTATGTAAACTTCCCACTTAAACTGTACCTCTGTCCTTGAGCTGTTTTGTCCATTACTGTTCTGTATTATGTCCTGTTTCATGAGGACACCATGAAGAGTAACAGCTAATGGGGATCCTAATAAAATCCTAGCTACTGAAAAGGAGCAGGATATGTTCTGGTGGACATTGTTGAATAATTTACTTAAAATCAGGGATTTTAAAAGGATGAATGCGGGTCAGATTTTCTGTTGATAGTTTTTATCTCTGTCTCTCAACTTGGTGAGGAGGACGGTGCTGTAGGAAGACGTGTCCTCTTCCTGGAAGTGCAGTCTCTCTCATTCACTCACAACACACTGTTCCAGCATTTCTCGTCAACAGCATTCCTTTGTTCAGTAACAGCTACTTACACTAGACTGTTCTCGAGACGAAAGAAGAGATTTAATCCAATTAAAATGGTCTAGCTTTCATTTAATTTAGTACACTATTTATTTTTGTATCATATGAGTACTCCATTAAAGTGAGATCAGGGAAGGATAGGAAGAGGAGTTAGGCCTGTGGGTCAACATACCTGCAGGCCACTTACATTGGATTTAGAATAGTCTGCTCTAGTATGGAACTATGTGCATATGTTTGAAAGCTTGTTCATTTGTAGTAGTACAATTGACCCAGTCCCAAGGAAAAGGAATGTAGCTTTGTGAGGCTGCCTGTTCAGTGGCTTTGGCTGTTTACTGGTGCTTATTGCTGATGTGATGTCCGAGACAGAGATGGCCTGTGGATGCGACCTCTGTTTCCTACAGATGATGAGAAGCAATCCTGTTAGTAGACCACCTGAGGGGCTCGTCTACTCCAGCTCCTTCTCATTATCAACCAGGCTGCTCAATGGGCCTGCCATGGCTGCTCTGCACTAATTTCTTTTGAACCTGTTAATGATGCCGGTTGTTAATCTAGCAATATTTGTTTTTTTCTGCTACATACAGTAGTTTAGACAGGGGATGGACAGAGTAGAGGAGGGGTCTGGTCACTTTATTAGACGGAAGCCACTCCTGAGAAAAATGCACATGACAGCATACCTGGAGTTTGCAAAAAGGCACTTGAAAGACCCAGAGCATAAGGCAAAAGAGTATGTGGTCTGATGAGACAAAAACAATGAATGGAGCCAAATACAGGAAGATCCTTGATGAGAACCTGCTTCTGAGTGCAAACAACCTTAGACTGAGGGGTAAAGATTTACGTTCCTAACGGGACAGTGACCCCAAGCATACAGCCAAAGCAATGCTGAAATTACTTCAAAACAAGAATGTTAAAGTCCTTGAGTGGCCCAGCCAATGTCCAGACTTGAATCCCATTGAAAATCTGTGGAAAGACTTGGAGTTTGCTATTTCACCACCGCTCCCCATCTAATTTAAGAGAGCTTGAGAAAATCTTCAAGGAAGAATATCCCTAAATTCAGATGTGCAAAGGTTATACTAACATGTACCCAAACAATTTGAACTTCTACTTTTAAAAATCCACCTCTCTAAAAACAAGTCTCTCACCGTTGCCGCCTGCTATAGACCACCCTCTGCCCCCAGCTGTGCTCTGGACACCATATGTGAACTGATTGCCCCCCATCTATCTTCAGAGTTCGTGCTGCTAGGCGACCTAAACTGGAACATGCTTAACACCCCAGCCATCCTACAATCTAAACTTGATGCCCTCAATCTCACACAAATTATCAATGAACCTACCAGGTACCTCCCCAAAGCCTTAAACACGGGCACCCTCATAGATATCATCCTAACCAACTTCCCCTCTAAATACACCTCTGCTGTCTTCAACCAAGATCTCAGCGATCACTGCCTCATTGCCTGCATCCGTAATGGGTCAGCGGTCAAACGACCTCCACTCATCACTGTAAAACGCTCCCTGAAACACTTCTGCGAGCAGGCCTTTCTAATCGACCTGGCCGGGGTATCCTGGAAGGATATTGATCTCATCCCGTCAGTAGAGGATGCCTGGATATTTTTTTTAAATGCCTTCCTAACCATCTTAAATAAACATGCCCCATTCAAGAAATTTAGAACCAGGAACAGATATAGCCCTTGGTTCTCCCCAGACCTGACTGCCCTTAACCAACACAAAAACATCCTATGGCGTTCTGCATTAGCATCGAACAGCCCCCGTGATATGCAGCTGTTCAGGGAAGCTAGAAACCATTATACACAGGCAGTTAGAAAAGCCAAGGCTAGCTTTTTCAAGCAGAAATTTGCTTCCTGCAACACTAACTCAAAAAAGTTCTGGGACACTGTAAAGTCCATGGAGAATAAGAACACCTCCTCCCAGCTGCCCACTGCACTGAAGATAGGAAACACTGTCACCACTGATAAATCCACCATAATTGAGAATTTCAATAAGCATTTTTCTACGGCTGGCCATGCTTTCCACCTGGCTACTCCTACCCCGGACAACAGCACTGCACCCCCAACAGCAACTCGCCCAAGCCTTCCCCATTTCTCCTTCTCCCAAATCCATTCAGCTGATGTTCTGAAAGAGCTGCAAAATCTGGACCCCTACAAATCAGCCGGGCTAGACAATCTGGACCCTTTCTTTCTAAAATTATCTGCCGAAATTGTTGCCACCCCTATTACTAGCCTGTTCAACCTCTCTTTCGTGTCGTCTGAGATTCCCAAAGATTGGAAAGCAGCTGCGGTCATCCCCCTCTTCAAAGGGGGGGACACTCTTGACCCAAACTGCTACAGACCTATATCTATCCTACCGTGCCTTTCTAAGGTCTTCGAAAGCCAAGTCAACAAACAGATTACCGACCATTTCGAATCTCACCATACCTTCTCTGCTATGCAATCTGGTTTCAGAGCTGGTCATGGGTGCACCTCAGCCACGCTCAAGGTCCTAAACGATATCTTAACCGCCATCGATAAGAAACATTACTGTGCAGCCGTATTCATTGATCTGGCCAAGGCTTTCGACTCTGTCAATCACCATATCCTCATCGGCAGACTCGACAGCCTTGGTTTCTCAAATGATTGCCTCGCCTGGTTCACCAACTACTTCTCTGATAGAGTTCAGTGTGTCAAATCGGAGGGTCTGCTGTCCGGACCTCTGGCAGTCTCTATGGGGGTGCCACAGGGTTCAATTCTTGGACCGACTCTCTTCTCTGTATACATCAATGAGGTCGCTCTTGCTACTGGTGAGTCCCTGATCCACCTCTACGCAGACGACACCATTCTGTATACTTCCGGCCCTTCTTTGGACACTGTGTTAACAACCCTCCAGGCAAGCTTCAATGCCATACAACTCTCCTTCCGTGGCCTCCAATTGCTCTTAAATACAAGTAAAACTAAATGCATGCTCTTCAACCGATCGCTACCTGCACCTACCCGCCTGTCCAACATCACTACTCTGGACGGCTCTGACTTAGAATACGTGGACAACTACAAATACTTAGGTGTCTGGTTAGACCGTAAACTCTCCTTCCAGACCCATATCAAACATCTCCAATCCAAAGTTAAATCTAGAATTGGCTTCCTATTTCGCAACAAAGCATCCTTCACTCATGCTGCCAAACATACCCTTGTAAAACTGACCATCCTACCAATCCTCGACTTTGGCGATGTCATTTACAAAATAGCCTCCAATACCCTACTCAACAAATTGGATGCAGTCTATCACAGTGCAATCCGTTTTATCACCAAAGCCCCATATACTACCCACCATTGTGACCTGTACGCTCTCGTTGGCTGGCCCTCGCTTCATACTCGTCGCCAAACCCACTGGCTCCATGTCATCTACAAGACCCTGCTAGGTAAAGTCCCCCCTTATCTCAGCTCGCTGGTCACCATAGCATCTTCCACCTGTAGCACACGCTCCAGCAGGTATATCTCTCTAGTCACCCCCAAAACCAATTCTTTCTTTGGCCGCCTCTCCTTCCAGTTCTCTGCTGCCAATGACTGGAACGAATTACAAAAATCTCTGAAACTGGAAACACTTATCTCCCTCACTAGCTTTAAGCACCAACTGTCAGAGCAGCTCACAGATTACTGCACCTGTACATAGCCCACCTATAATTTAGCCCAAACAACTACCTCTTTCCCAACTGTATTTAATTTTTATTTATTTATTTATTTTGCTCCTTTGCACCCCATTATTTTTATTTCTACTTTGCACATTCTTCCATTGCAAAACTACCATTCCAGTATTTTACTTGCTATATTGTATTTACTCTGCCATCATGGCCTTTTTTGCCTTTACCTCCCTTCTCACCTCATTTGCTCACATTGTATATAGACTTGTTTATACTGTATTATTGACTGTATGTTTGTTTTTACTCCATGTGTAACTCTGTGTCGTTTTATCTGTCGAACTGCTTTGCTTTATCTTGGCCAGGTCGCAATTGTAAATGAGAACTTGTTCTCAACTTGCCTACCTGGTTAAATAAAGGTAAAATAAAAATAAATAAATAAACCTAAGACAACTGAAAGCTGTAATCACCACCAAAGGTGCTTCTACACAGCATTGACTCAGGGGTGTAAATTATATATTTCAGTTTGTCATTTTCAATACAATTGCAAACATTTCTAAAAACACGTTTTCACTTTGTCATATTGTGGATGGTTGAGAAAAATGATCTATTTCATCCATTTTTAATTCAGACTAACACAGAAAATACTTTTTGAAGGCACTGTAAGCCAATAAGCTCCATACCAATTAGAGACTAGACAAGAAACAACTAAAACTGATTTTAATTTGAGTATGTTAACGATATCTGTCATCAAGCCAATTATAGAGATCCTTATTAAAAAACTGGAAGTACTTCATAGTTTGGACATGAACTACTGCAGTTGTATGTATCCCTTTGATAGTGTAGTGGTTATTTAGTTAAAGTATCATCACAAACATAATGTGTCACCACAAGTGATACATTTGTGTAATACTTATGTTACTACATAAATAATACGGGTGTAATAACAATGCATCATTGTTATCCTGTCACCGACAGGATTCATTTTCAGGCCAACCTCTCTCTGAAGGTACCAATCCTCCATCTGTCAGTGGAAAAATGGCTCCTTCTCTTGGCAGGAACAGGAAGGGATGGGGCCAGAAATCCCATGTAAGCCCTTTCTACAGAACGGCATGTCCTTGTGAATCTCACCAATGACACCTTCTCTAATTGTTGTGGTCTCAGGTAATTTCGAGTGAGTCTCTCATGTCTTTATGGTCACCATTCAGCAAAGTGCATACTGTATCTAAATCCAGTGATGACATTGGTACTGCTTGTTGTTGATATTCAAGTTACATAAAAGTGAAACAAGGGAGAATAAATAGCTATGAATAATAGAATGTAAAATAGTTATCCGAGGTCAAGAATCTCTTGAGTAGGTGACCTACAATATTTTCATATCATCATTATGCTCTTCCTTCACACTTGGTTTCTTGTGTGTTTGGTGGCAAATAAACATACCAGATAGCATCAAAGGGGATCTAGTAACCTTCAGTGAACTGCCTATAAAGCTAGTAGACCTAAATAATAAGGTACTTCACATGTTTGTATCAAGGAGTTTTGCGTTAATGGACATCTAAAATAAAACAATTATACAATACCACTGTCATAAAACAGATTTTCAGCCAATGTATACAATAGGATCTTAATCACCCTGTTGCAGGAGTACTTTCCTGCAATGCAGGACATTTAAAACTTGTAATGTATTTGAGGTTTAAAAAGGTTTCTGAAGTTTGAAATTTCCACTTCCCCTACAAAAATGTCCATTAATTATAATCCACATTTCCTGTTGCTGCAGGATTATTTTCCTGCTGTAGCAAACTGGCTAAAATTAAGATCCTACATCTGTAGGCAGCAAGAGGTAAAGTGCCCTTTTACATTATGGGCTATAATTATGAGAATAATGTCATACATCTCTGCCGTCTTTAAAAATGTCACACTCAATGAGGGAATTTTGTGAGTAGGTGATACGCATATATCAAATGTTACAGTAACCCTCAATTCTTTATGGATAACAGGTGCTTTAATTTATCACTTCACTGCAGTGACAGCTGTTCAATCTCTGCGGCTTTACTTACATTGTGAAACACAATACTGTCATTCACACTCCCAGAGCAGTGGACCACTGACTGTTCACAATGTACTAGCTGTTAATGAAGTAAGGCTAAGTAAGCATAGATGGTTAGTTTTCAGTAAAGAAGTAGCCACTCCAATGCAGGTTTAACAGTGTAAATGTATTTCATATGTACTGTATACACAGATAATAGGAGGACTTCTTTTATTACATGTTGAATATGGCGTGGGGTTAGGTGGGGGTGGGGTGTAATTTAGCCTCCCAGCAAGTTGTTCAAATACTGGTAAATACATCTGACAATGAGGCCCATGGGCTACTGCAGCCTTGCCCTTGCTGTGGGTTCGTGTGGGACAATAATGGAACTGAGAAGAAAGGTCTCTATATTGAAGGTCATGACTCCCCATAAACACACACTCCCTAGAAATACACACATTGCTTTCACAAAATGGGTTGAATTGTTGTGTTGCTGACGTTTCTTCTGTGTCATCATAGCCAACACAAACTGTGGTCATGCAACAATATACTAACACTTTTACAGTATTTTCAGTTACTTAAAAATTTTCATATTTTTTGTAAAAAGACATGAGGGTGAAGGCCTATTTCTTTATTTCTATTTTATTTCCATCTGAGAGATCTGAGAGATCTAATGAACTCATTATTTCTGCTGCCTTTATCCAGTCTGCACATCCACTCTCTCTCCCATCAACATTCCCCTGGCCGTTCCATGGCGTGTGTGCTGCAGACGGTGGATCAGGGGTAATCGCCCAGGAACAGCATTCTTGTTTTGACAACTTCTCTGAAGCCGGGTGTCTCTTACAACAAAACACAGACTTACCTATCATCAGCAAAATGTCAGGCGGCCCTTTTCCAAGTCACCCAAAGGAGGATCAGGTTCCCTCTCACTATGCAACCCATTAGCTCAGAATAGAACTGCCCACAGCACCAGTAAATGATCCCCTTTGTTGCCTAAAACAATGATGCTGATAGGGGACAAACTGTGCATGTGGCTCCAAATAACAATGTGTAGAGTTCCAAGTTGGCTGAGGTAGAATGGTGTGACACTTGAAGACAACACATGATGGTGTTCTGTTACCAACCATATATCACTCTCAAGGGAGATGAACACTTGCATCAGTCAATATCAACACACGTGCACAGTCTACATGAGAGAGCTTGGAAAAATGAGCCGTGGTTTTATTTTGGTCAAGAGAAAAATAACATGGCAACCGTTGAAAACAGTAGTACAGGATCAATAAGAAAAGCATTTTGCATAAACAAATCACAAATATAGACAATAGAAACATATGTATTTGGTTTACAAACACATGCATTCCATTGTCTTTCTCCCTCTATGACTTGTCACCCATTCCCCTTCATCCATAGAGAGCAGTTATCCACCCCCCTACCTCTACTCCCCGAGCAATCCGGTACCAATCCACAATACCAATGCCCCACCCTGATACCGCAACCACAGCCTGCCTTCCATTTGCTAGCCCCAAGGCACGGAGCAGCATATCTGTAGCCAACCTTGACGTGCTAAACTAGGGCGCTGAAGGGGCTAGAGTGAGAGGAGAGAGGGAGGAAAGGAGAGAGAGAGGGGAAAGGAGAGAGAGGACGAAAGGAGAGAGAGGACGAAAGGAGAGAGGGAAGATTGGGGGCTGTTTGGTGATTTGGTGCTTATAGCTGCATTCCCCTTGTCTCCCTCTCTCCCATTCGTCACTGGAAAAGTGAAAGATCAATAAATCATCATTATGCATTTCATCTCCAAAATGATCAACCCTTTTCAACCCATCATGAGCATCATCTTTATCATTACACATGTGGAATGCAGATCATTTCACCACAATGTTATTATAGTGTCATCACAATGGTGTAATACCATTTTGATATTCTCTTATCAATTATGTGTTTACTTTAAAGTCTAAATGAGTTTCTCTGTCTTGACACAGACCATGCACGGAGCTGTGAGCTGACGGATTGTTAACAAACGCAGAAGCATGGCGGCAATAAGAATGTGGAATTTGACTTCTCAGCTTCACAACTCAATCCAACACAGGGTCGCAGTGTTGCCTAGTAACAATGGCACTCAACTGACCTTATCTATGTGGTCATAAAAATGTATGAAGACCCCCTTTCCCCCACACCTCTATATTTATTTATCTCCCCGTCTCAGAGCACAATCACCAGCACACAGCCAGAGGGCAAGCATACTCTGCACTCTCTTACCCTGGCCCGGGCAGCAGCGGGGTGGGTGTTTTTGCCTGGAAGCGCCCGTCTTTCATTATAGAAGGGTATCTGAACCAGAAAACAGCCACACAACACATACAGCACTGGTGGGTGGGAGATAGTGGAGATGCAGATCGCATGCCATGAAACAGAGAGATAGCTGTAGCACTGAGGGACAGAGTGAATGCAAGCTGAATAATATAGTTAAAGCAGCTACCACAGAATTATTTCCTTTGTTTTCCTCCCTTTAGGACAACAACAATAGAACAGACATTAAAACTCTCCTGCAAGAACAATACATTTTTACAATACCGTATGTACCTTTTTTCCAAAGGGCTTTAGAGAAGAATAAATCAAACTGAACTCATTTGCCATGGAACATAGACCTACAGATAGTCAAACAAATCAGGTAAGTCAATCTGATCGCTCGCTCTCTTGGCCATAAAACCAAGTATAATGCCTCTGATTGTCTACTGTATGTGACTTTGGAGATATGAACTCATCCGGGGAGCTCTTTGGAGTTACTCTTTCTTCCCCAGGTGATCCTGTACTGTAAACACCATGCCACGAAAACTGCTCTGCTCAGCCACCAGCCACCAGCCTCCCGTCCTGCTGCTACCATGGGAACATCTGTGTTGAGCTGCTGTGCGCATCTGGCGGGCACCATGCTAACACAGATGGTGTGTGTGTGTGTAATACTGCTGCAAAAGCTGGGTAAGGGTAGTGATCCTGACTCCTACAGGGACTGCTGTGCTGCTATATCCTACTACGTATCATATGTGTCCCCAATAATCCCCATTTTAAGGGTCAGAGAGTGACTTTAAGTGTAAATATTGCTGTAGGGCAACGATGGTAAAATGTGATTCGTATCTCTTTGCAACAAGTATGAAGCATCACAGACTTTCTGACCTCCACAATAATCTGAAGCAGAGTAGGTAGGCTAAGAATCTCCATACAAACAATGCTATTGCCTGTCCAATAAAAAGGCGCAGGCAGGGTGAGGGTAGAAAATTAGATTTGCAGCAGAAACATGTGGCCAGGTCATTACGCTTCTTCCCCTTTAATCCCAGCTTGTCCAGCTCTTTCCTGGCTGTAATTACACAGTATCCAATGTCACATGGAAATGCCAACAGATGCACAGCGTCTAAGACGAGCATTATGTACTTAGAGATGTCCTAGTCATTAGGCCTGTTGTACAAGGCATGCTGATTGCACCATTGTTGTGCTCTGGATAAGGCAATGGGGTGAGGTGGACGGACGGACAGAAGGACAGGCAAGCATAACAGGTGGACAATTCTAGGGCCATTGTGTGAAGCCAATTCAGAGGATGCTGTCAACTGTGGTCCTAATGACCAGTGACCACAAGAGTGAAAGACACCAATAATGCCTAGTTATTACACAACTACTACAGCTAATACTGTATTATACAATCATGATGTGTGCAATCAAATGATCATCAAATTAACCAAAAAGGTTCTCAGCATATGTTTACAGTGTACCTGACTTTTATTTAATCTAGAAATATATGTATATATAAACTCTAGAATTTGACATGTATTCATTGTAAAGATTGGGAGATGGCTACTCTGAAGGTGATTGGGTTGAGCTGTGGGTGTATTGTGATGATGAAAGAGGTGGAGGGGCAGGGGCTGATATGAAGGAAGAGCTGTTTTTCTTTCTCTGTGTGGTCATCTCTCCGGTCTCTCATCAGACATAGTGATCAGATCTCTGTGAGGATTAGGAACCGATGTTCCTCTGATGAAGCTTTGCACAGCACTGTGAGGCTGTTTACTCCCATAATCTGACTAATTTGCTCACCAGTATGTCACAGTGCCTCAAGTTTACATGGGAGCAAGGTAATTGACAGGATTGCCCTCTTCTGGTCATTGGTGGACAGCAATAAGGTAATGAGGGGATTCGATTAATACCCCGGCACGCCCTGGGTGAACTAAATGTGACATAGCTTTTGTCATATTTTACTTTTCGTGGCAGATTAGCATAACAAAACAAAAGTGACATAGGTTAAGCACATGGAGTAATAAGTAAGATTCTGTGTTTTCACATGCAAAAGTGATTGCTTTCGATAAAAACGCTTTCTGCCTTCCCAATGAAAACTAGTATGAAAATGCTAACATATATTTTATGGAAAAGAGATGCACCATGCTGCATTGTTGACAATATGACAGAGCGGCACAGATTACCGATCCGTTTTAGCAGAGCGCACCTCCCACACCGGTGTCGCCCTGTCACAAGATGGGCCATAGCTCGGTTCAACCTGGGGCAGCTTAATCAAATCCCCTCAATGTGTGCAAGGAAGAATTTAAAGCTCTCTTTGTTCTGGTTGTCTCAGTTCTCATGATGGACAACAGGCCCATTGAGGCTCTGCAAAAAGACACACACAGTCAAAATTATAAATGACCATAAGGTTGCTATGAATTTATGATAATAATGTCTTTCCAGGAAGCTAAGAAGGATAGAATGCAGACCAAGAAAACACAAGACCAATTCCAGCAGAGCCGGAGCCAGAACCAATTAAATTAAATTCTAAAAAAATATCATAAAATTTTTCCAGGCAAATTATCCAAAGGATAATTACTGAACTATTATGTTTTCAAACAAACATTGTTTTCATACCACAGCCATTTTGCTTTCTTATCCCTACTCACATGACCCCATACTTAAAGTGACAGGTATAATTTTGGCCAATCAACAGAATTTCAACCTGGCATACAAATCATGGCATGGATCTACAAATATTTCATTAAAACATGTCAAATGTAACCTTTCTTTCTGTTTAATTTCATTCCACATTTAATGTGGAGATGTTACAACTGAATGTTGACTTGCAGACTGCCTGGAATACATTTCTTGACTTAAAAGGCAGAGGCCAAAGGAAAGCTTTGATGCTAACATTGCGTACATCTTATTTACAGGAACATCAGGTGTTATATAAATGGTGATATCCATAGTAAGCACCATTTGATTATGTCACGTGAGCACATAGGCCCTACAGTGCATGCAGCTGTATTGCTATGGAGCAGATTGGTAAATGCTTTTCCCAGGCTGTACGCTGTGGAACTTCATTGAGGACATGTGAGACTGGAACTGTCTTAGCTCAAGTGGAACTCATTGGGGCTGTGGGGGGAGACAATGCCTGTCTCTGTGCTGCTCTAAGAGAATGAAGTGTGGTGCTGTAGTGTGTCATATTGATCCCTCTGACAACTACGGTCTCCCTCCCGCCACTTGTGGTGACAGAGACAGACTGGACAGTTTGCTGGTCATCCACCACATCGGTCAAGTGAGTGAGACAGGGCCTAAAGGGAATCCACCTTAATGACACTTTGCAGCAGATGATTGGGTAATTTTTATGCAATCATGTGGATCAGTAGTTGTTGCCTGCGGTAGGACGAGGAGGGCAAGGGTCAATCCAGAACACAATGCAAATAGGACAAGAACACCTCTCTGTGCACGTGGGTCATTCTGTTTCACCTTTGAAAAATACTAAATAATTTCCATATAATTCTAACATTTACAATATAAGCTTACGTATACCTATTTATTTTGTATCTTACAAACAAAATGTCCTCAATGAAAAAAACATTATTATTTTTCCTCCAGCTAAAGACTAGTCATACAGCACATAAATCACTTTTAAAGGTCCAATGCTGCTGTTTTTATCTCAATATCATTTCTGGTTAACCATTAAGTACTGTGATTGTTTTCAATTAAAATGGACAAAAAGCAAAAATGTTGCTGCAACTGTCTGGGAGTGGCCTTTGCCAGGTCCTCAACCACCGGATGTTCCGGTTTTCAGGGGAAATGGAAAGAGAGCCTATGATGTGACATCCGCTTTTGGAAGTTAACCTCTACGTAATCGGTGTCCGCCCGCGGGATGGTTGAGCTAACGTAGGCTAATGTGATTAGCATGAGGTTGTAAGTAACAATAACATTTCCCAGGACATAGACATATCTGGGTAGAAAGATTCTTGTTAATCTAACTGGACTGTCCAATTTACAGCAGCTATTACAGTGAATAAATACCATTCTATGATGAGAGTGCACCATTATAACTTGAAAATGTATTAATAAACCGATTAGGCACATGTAGGCAGTCTTGGTACAACATTTTGAACCAAAATGCAATGGTTCATTGGATCAGTTTAAAAGTTTGCACATACACTGCTGCCATCTAGTGGCTAAAATCTAAATATATATACAAATCACAGAAAGAAATCATGTTTTTGACGGCTCTGGGCCTTTAAAGGGAGATTGGTTGACTGACACCAAGTTGTTGCTACATATGGAAAAAACTGAATCTATTTTGTTTGGAACAAAACATAGATTGCTTAAGGCTGACAAGATAAAGGTAAACTGTGCAGGCAAGGAGATTGGATCTAAAACAAGTGTAACTTCTCTTGGTGTGTCCCTAGATCAATCCCTTTCTGGAGACCTGATTGCTGCTAAAATTATTTTGAAAATGGCGAACAAATTGACATTTTTAATTCGTAACACTAGATATTTTAACATTAAAGTTAAGAAACTGCTTGTCTCTACCTTGATTCAGTGTCATTTTGATTATGCCTGCTCTGCTTGGTATAGTGGGCTATCAAAAAAACTGAAAAAGAGAATGCAGGTCATGCAAAATAATGTAATCAGTTATATACTGAATTTCCCCCCTAGAACCCACATAGGGGTACAGGAGATCTGAGAGGTGGGCTTGTTGCCTTTTGAGTCCAGAGTGGACCAACTTAAACTGAATCATATGTTTTTCATCTTAAATGATCGTGCCCCAGGTTATATGAAAAACCACATTGATATGGTCTATAATCAATACAGTTACAATACCAGAGCTGGTGTTGTCTTGTAAAATCCCCAAAGTAAAGCGTTCTGCCCCCTACTGCTGGTCAGGTGTATTTATTTGAAGGATCAGTATGATTTAAAAAAATGTAACCTTTATTTAACTAGGCAAGTCAGTTAATTAAGAAGAAATTCTTATTTACAATGACGGCCTACCCTTAACCCGGACAATGTTGGGCCAAGTGTGCGTCGCCCTGTGAAACTCCCAATCAAGGTTGGATGTGATACAGCCTGGAATCGAACCAGGGTCTGTAGTGACTCCTCTAGCCCTGAGATGTAGTGCCTTAGACCACTGCACCACTCGGGAGTCCTGATGTGCAATTAATAGATTGTTTTAATGTGAAACTAATATGGATGATTTTTAGGGTTAGGGAAAGTGCAGTGAATCGAGGCACTTTTTAAGATGTCAAAATAAATGAATGTATTTATGGTTGTTTGTAATTTTGTCTTGCCTTTTAATCATTATATGTGATATTGTTTTTACCATCGAGGACCACTTTGGAAATAAGCATATTAATGAATAATTTCAAGTGATATCGTCTGGGTCCACATTGTACATTTTGATGTATATGTTGTCTGTTACCCAAAATAAAATAAAGTAAATTAAATTCAAAGGCTGATAGAGGCCTCTAGTGGCCAAAAGGCAGTTTTAGCATGGGCAGGGCCTCCAGCATGCTTCCACCATTTTAAAGTAGTCTAAGTAGTTATCTAGGTGGGAATGCCTATGGGTTGTAGCCTCAGTGGCGCTGCCCGTGGTGTCACAGACGCTATAACGGCACATATATAAAAATAAGTGCTCTATCTATCTCTATGGTGCGCCTCACAGGCGCCCTTCAAGCAAATCGTCGTTGACCAACAAAAAAACTCGTCACATCCGCGATATGGATTTCAGGAAGTAATCTAAAATAATAAAGTGGTGAACAACTTTCAGAGAGAGGAGCAAACTTATTAATGACAAGTGTCTAAATGTAAAGCCGGAGTTGTTTCTTATGTGTTTATTTAGCGTCGTTGTCGGAACATCACGTTCACCATGATTACCGCACTGGAGGTTTCATGTTGGCCAAGCTGAAAACTAAGGAGCAAACTTTGAACAAGGAGCTGAACTTTTTCTGAGGTTTGACTTTCCCTAAATATTATTTGCCATGGCTTACCATAAAGGTTCTATTCCTTTTAGGGCATTATTTATCATGCTCTGTTTTGGAATGGCAAAATCTCTCTATACCATTCCACTTAAAATATTTATAGGGACGTTTAACTCTTCTTTGGATTTGGATTTAACTCCTATGAAACGAATACAAGCCTCGGGACTGTCCCTGGCATCTGATCCAGCTGGAATAGTGAACTTTCTGGACATGGTCACTAACTTACAAGGCGACTCTGGCAGAGGTTACTACATGGAGATGACACTGGGTACCCCTGGTCAAAAGGTATATGAGAATATGACCTAATGTTGTTTTTAAGTTTTCAATGTGGAATACATTTCTTGACCTCTTTGGTATCACAGTCCAAATGTTTTCAAATGAAGGAGATATGCATACACACTACCGGTCAAACGTTTTAGAACACCTTTCTTTTCTTTTTTTTACTGTTTTCTTCATTGTAGAATAATAGTGAAGACATCAAAACTATGGAATAACACATATGGAATCATGTAGTAACCAAAAAAAATGTTAAACAAATCTAAATATTTAGGAGATTCTTCAAATAGCCACCCTTTGCCTTGATGACAGCTTTGCACACTCTTGGCATTTAAAAAAAAACTTTATTTAACTAGGCAAGACTGTTAAGAACAAATTATTTTCAATGACGGCCTAGGAACAGTGGGTTAACTGCCTTGTTCAGGGACAGAACAACAGATTTTTTTTTACCTTGTCAGCTCGGGGATTTGATCTAGCAACCTTTCGGTTACTAGTCCAGCACTCTAACCACTAGGCAGAGAGAGAGGCTAGAAGGCGAGGGAGGGATGGGGGGAGGGAGGGATGGGGGGAGGGAGGGAAGAGGCAGGGGAGGGAAGAGGCAGGGGAGGGAAGAGGCAGGGGAGGGAAGAGGCAGGGGAGGGATGAGGGGGAGAAGAGGAGAGGAGAGAAGAGTTGAGAGGAGAGAAGAGGCGAGGTGAGGAGAGAAGAGGTGAGAAGAGGTGAGAAGAGGTGAGGAGAGAAGAGGTGAGAAGAGGTGAGAAGAGGTGAGGAGAGAAGAGGTGAGGAGAGAAGAGGTGAGGAGAGAAGAGGTGAGGAGAGAAGAGGTGAGGAGAGAAGAGGTGAGGAGAGAAGAGGTGAGGAGAGAAGGGGCGAGGTGAGGAGAGAAGGGGCGAGGTGAGGAGAGAAGGGGCGAGGTGAGGAGAGAAGGGGCGAGGTGAGGAGAGGCGAGGTGAGGAGAGAAGCGAAGAGGTGAGAAGAGGCGAGGTGAGGTGAGAAGAGGAGAGGAGGTGAGGTGAGATGAGAAGATGCGAGGCGAGGTAGAGTGAGGAGAGAAGAGGTGAGGTAGGGTGAGGAGAGAAGAGAAGAGGTGAGGTGAGGAGAGGAGAGGTGAGGTGAGGTGAGAAGAGGTGAGAAGAGAAGAGGTGAGGTAGGGTGAGGAGAGAAGAGGCGAGGTAGGGTGAGGAGAGCAGAGGCGAGGTGAGGTGAGGAGAGGAGAGGTGAGGTGAGGTGAGAAGAGGTGAGAAGAGAAGAGGCGAGGTAGGGTGAGGAGAGAAGAGAAGAGGCGAGGTAGGGTGAGGAGAGAAGAGAAGAGGTAGGGTGAGGAGAGAAGAGGCGAGGTAGGGTGAGGAGAGAAGTGGCGAGGAGGTAGGGAGAGCAGAGAAGAGTTAGGGAGAGGAGTGAAGAGGCGAGGTAGGGAGAGGAGTGAAGAGGCGAGGTAGGGAGAGGAGTGAAGAGGCGAGGTAGGGAGAGGAGTGAAGAGGCGAGGTAGGGAGAGGAGTGAAGAGGCGAGGTAGGGAGAGGAGAGAAGAGGCGAGGTAGGGAGAGGAGTGAAGAGGCGAGGTAGGGAGAGGAGAGAAGAGGCGAGGTAGGGAGAGGAGTGAAGAGGCGAGGTAGGGAGAGGAGTGAAGAGGCGAGGTAGGGAGAGGAGAGAAGAGGCGAGGTACGGAGGGGAGAGAAGAGGGGAGAGAAGAGGCGAGGTGGGGAGAGGAGAGGAGGCGAGGTGGGGAGGGGAGAGAAGAGGCGAGGTAGGGAGAGGAGCGAAGAGGCGAGGTAGGGAGGGGAGAGGAGAGGAGAGGTAGGGAGGGGAGAGGAGAGGAGAGGTAGGGAGGGGAGAGGAGAGGAGAGGCGAGGCAGGGAGGGGAGAGGAGAGGAGAGGCAGGGAGGGGAGAGAAGAGGTGAGGTAGGGAGGGGAGAGAAGAAGCGAGGAGGGGAGAGGAGGCGAGGTAGGGAGGGGAGAGAAGGTGAGGGAGAGGAGAAAAGAGGAGAGAAGGGGAGAGAAGAGGCTAGCGTAGGGAGGGGAGAAGAGGTAGGGAGAGGAGAAGAGGCGAGGGAGAGAAGAGGCGAGGGAGGGAGGGGGAGAGGAGGCGAGGTAGGAAGAGGGTAGGGCAGGGAGGGGAGAGAAGAGGGGAGGTAAGGAGTGGAGAGAAGAGGGAAGAGGGGAGGGAAGGAGTGGAGAGAAGAGAGGTGGGGAGAGACGAGAAGATGGATGGTTTGGAGGGGAGGGAACAGAAGAGGGGAGAGGAGGAAGAGGGTAGGGAAGAGGGAAAGTAGGGAGAGAAGAGGAGTGGGAAGATAGGGAGGGGAGAAGAGGAGAGAAGAGGGAAGGTAGGGAGGGGAGAGAACAGAATAGGGAAGGTGTGAGAAGAGGAGAGAAGAGGGTAGGTGGGGAGAGAAGAGGGGAGGGGAGAGAAGGAAGAGGGTAGGGAAGGGAGAGGAGGGGTGGGAAAAGAGAAGAGGGGAAAGTAGGGAGTGGAGTGAAGGGAGGAGGGTAGGGAGGAGAGAGAAGAGGGAAGAGAAGGTAAAGGAGGGGAGAGAAGAGGGAAGGAGGGGAGAGAAGAGGGGAGGGGAGAGAAGGAAGAGGGTAGGGAAGGGAGAGGAGAGGAGGGGTGGGAAAAGAGAAGAGGGGAAAGTAGGGAGTGGAGTGAAGGGAGGAGGGTAGGGAGGAGAGAGAAGAGGGAAGAGAAGGTTTAAGGAGGGGAGAGAAGAGGGAAGGTGGGGAGAGGAGGGTGGAGGTAAGGAGAGGAGGGTGGAGGTAAGGAGAGGAGAGAACAGAATAGGGAAGGTGTGAGAAGAGGGGAGAAGAGGGTAGGTGGGGAGAGAAGAGGGTAGGTGGGGAGAGAAGAGGGGAGGGGAGAGAAGGAAGAGGGTAGGGAAGGGAGAGGAGGGGTGGGAAAAGAGAAGAGGGGAAAGTAGGGAGTGGAGTGAAGGGAGGAGGGTAGGGAGGAGAGAGAAGAGGGAAGAGAAGGTAAAGGAGGGAAGAGAAGGTAAAGGAGGGAAGAGAAGGTAAAGGAGGGGAGAGAAGAGGGAAGGAGGGGAGAGAAGAGGGGAGGGGAGAGAAGGAAGAGGGTAGGGAAGGGAGAGGAGGGGTGGGAAAAGAGAAGAGGGGAAAGCAGGGAGTGGAGTGAAGGGAGGAGGGTAGGGAGGAGAGAGAAGAGGGAAGAGAAGGTTTAAGGAGGGGAGAGAAGAGGGAAGGTGGGGAGAGGAGGGTGGAGGTAAGGAGAGGAGAGAACAGAATAGGGAAGGTGTGAGAAGAGGGGAGAAGAGGGTAGGTGGGGAGAGAAGAGAAGAAGGATGGTTTGGAGGGGAGGGAACAGAAGAGGGGAGAGGAGGAAGAGGGTAGGGAAGGTTGAGAAGAGGGAAGGTATGGAGGGGAGAGAAGAGGGTGGGTAGGTAGGGAGAGGAGAGGGGAGGTGTGGAGGGGAGGGAAGGAAGAGAAGGGGCAAGGTAAGGAGAGAAGAGAAGAGGAGGAAGAGGGTAGGGAAGGAAGAGGAGTGGGAAGGTAGGGAGGGGAGAGAACAGAATAGGGAAGGTGTGAGAAGAGAAGAGGGGAGGCAGGAAGGGGAGAGAAGAGGGTGGGTAGGTAGGGAGAGAAAATGGTAGGGTAGGGAGGGGAGAGAAGAGAAGAGGGGAGGTAGGGAGGGAGAGAAAATGGTAGGGTAGGGAAGAGGGGAGGTAGGGAGGGGAGAGAGAATGTGGTGGGGAGAGAAAGAGAGAACAAGGGGAGGGGGCACAATAACACCAAACCTCAAACAGTTCTATCTATTGTATGATGCAATTAGAGGCCTGATGTTAAACAAGGCGTTATTCAAATGAACCACTAATTGCCACATCTGTTAGCCCCGTCGCAGCAAGGCTGAGGTGTTGGCTGGAGTGCGTCACATCTGGTAATTGGTACAAACAGGTAGCAGATGTACGTCCCCTCCACTGAGCCTCTGCTAATTAGCCAGGCAAGGCTCAACCACAGGCGACTAGGCCGCCGTGCTGGCTCGGGGATGGGGAAGAGGAGGATTTGCCTGGCAGTGGCCCAGCCAGGCTAGGGGAGTACGGAAGAGGATTGAGAGGGTAGAAGGTACAAGGAAATGCCCCTAGTTTTCCCCAACAGACTGCGTCAGGATGGTCTGTCCGGTTTGGGCCCAGCGTGAGTGGCGTGCTGCCATCGGTGTGGTGGCAGTAGGGTTGCAGATGTCAGAGCCACGGTGGTGGGACTTCGGCCAGTCCAACTAGGAAACACAGATAGGGATGCAACATAGAACTTTGAGGAAGTACAGTGCCTTCAGAAAGTAATCACACCCCTTGACTTTTTCCACATGCATCCTGTTTGCAATAAGGCACTATAGTAAAACTGCAAGAAATGTGGCCAAAAAATGAACTTTATGTCCTGAATAAAAAGCGTTATGTTTGGGGCAAGTCCAACACATTACTGAGTACAACTGTTCATATTTTCAAGCATGGTGGTGGCTTTTTTTTTGGTTGATAAAAAGAAACTAAGCACTGGCAAAATCCTAGAGGAAAACATGGTTCAGCCTTTTTTCCAACACTGTGAGACAAATTCCCCTTTCAACAATATTCTAAAACATAAGGCCAAACGTACACTGGAGTTGCTTACCAAGATGAGATTGAATGTTCCTGAGTGACCTAGTTACAATTTTGACAGATCTTGGAAGAATTAAAAAATTATATGAATATTGTAAAATCCAGGTGGGCAAAGCGCTTACAGACTTACCCAAAAAGACTCACAGCTGTAATAACTACCAAAGGTGATACTAACATGTATTGATTGACTCAGGGATGTGAATAGTTATGTAAATGAGATATTTCTGTATTTCATTGTCAATACATCTGCAAAAATGTCTACAAACATTATGCGGTATTGTGTGTAGATGAGCGAGATTCATTTTTATTTAGTCCATTTTGAATTCAGGCTGTAACACAACAAAATGTCAAGGGGAATTAATACTTTCTGAAGGCACTGTAGATCCTACTAGGGTTTTTGTTTACCGTATATTGTGAGGAATAGCTAGGCCTATTTACTCAGTGTTTGTCCGTCATCAATACTTCCTGCTCATCTGTTTTTCAGAACAGGGTCGACAACACTAGAATGCAGAATACTCTTGAGTAGCCTATTTATTGAGAGCAGAATGCTCCATTTGTTCTGTCTGGGTGTCAAGTAAGGTCTTCACTGTAAAATCTCTGAGTAAGTCGCTTCTTATTCTTAGCTTTGATGAAGCCCATGCTTTAGTTGAATGGAAACAAATATCCAGAAAATCATGTTTTCCTGCTTTAGGGAAGAAACAGGAAATAGAATGTCACACCAGCAGACCGCATTCCTGTGTGTTTCCTGTGTGCTACCTCTCCTCCATCAATCCAAAGTGCCTTAAAGGCTGGGTATGCAGCCTAACATGATTTGAGGTCATGTTTAAATGGTAAAGAAACTCATTTTGAGAGCCGTGGGGGGCCTGTTTATTATGGCCTCTTTAATGATGAGGAATGTTAAGTAATGACTCTTCTGCGCCGGTCACCGAGGTGACAGAAGTCGGTTATCTCATTAGTTCCCCCTCGTTGAATTGATGCCTGAGACAACATAATCTCAACTGCTGCTTTGCTGGCTCATGCTCCGCTCCTGCTCGCACACAGTCGACAAATACCAGGTTGGAGGGACATTTAGACTCTGGAGAAATGGGTGGACGTTTTTCCCAATGACTACCAGACCAGAGAGCTTTTTTTCTAATCCTCAGACGTCAGAAGCATATTAGTAAATACCCTGTTCAGCTCAAAGCACGATTACTGACTGTGAGTCAGTTTGTGTGCTTATTGCGTGTATTAAGATGAATGGGGTTGAGTTGTTCTGTGTGCTTAACCCAGATGGTTGAATGATTGATAAAGTACTCACTACTCTTTTGTTTTCCAGCTGAATATCCTGGTTGATACAGGAAGCAGTAACTTTGCAGTGGCTGCAGCAGCACATCCCTTCATCACACACTTCTTCAACACAGTACTGTGAGTCGTCAGGCTCTCATATTTACTCTGTGGAATAGCTCTTTCTATAAGGTCAATAAGAAGCCTACGTTATCTACACATTATATTTGGTGGCCCCAATAATATTAGAAAATGCCTTAATTCAATAATCAGTGTTTCACATCAATCTCATAATTTATACTACAGTCTGATCGTGTTTATTTTTGTTTAGAATTCACTCAGGCATGTGTTTGATAAGATTTCCTTTGTCTAAGAGTACTGGTGACTCTCCCTGTCCCTCCCTGTGTTCAGTTCCAGTACGTACCAGTCCACTGGCAGGGGCGTGGCCGTCAAGTACACCCAGGGCAACTGGGAGGGCGAGCTGGGCACCGACCACGTCCGCATCCCCAGCATCCCCGGCACCCCCACCATCAACATCGCCACCATTCTCTCCTCCAACGGATTCTTCCTCCCGGGGGTCAACTGGCAAGGCATCCTGGGCCTGGCCTACCCCCTGCTGGCTCAGGTAAAGGGCGTGGGCTTGGTGCACCCTGGGACTCTGGATATGAAGGAAGGGGTTCCATGCCTTTCGCCATGTCTGTTTGAGTTGGCACAGTGGTGTACGTAAGCGTGGCGGGGCATGAAGAGCTGCTGAATGTTATCAAAGAGCAAATCAAGGTTCACACACATGATATTGTTCATAATCTCATCATCACATAGACCCATGGGGTGTGGTGGCTGAGGCTATTCTGAGCTGACACAATGTATGCCTTATGCAGATTGAGGTCAACCATTTTAAATCATTAACATGCAAGAACGTACGGTGACCACTCTGTACTGCAGTTCTCAGCTTTTGCTCAGATGATTTGCAGAATGTTTGTCAAACATCACATGTATATATACACCATGTGAAGTCAAGGTATATGGGGGGGGTCCTGTTTAGTCACGGTGATAACTGATAATACTTTATGCTGTCATTCTCTGTGCTTACAGCTTCACTATTGACCAATAGGACAGCCAAGACATTACACTGTTTTATACTAAGTTAATGACCAGTGTTTTGTGTTTGTCTCCTGTTTCTCAGCCTGACTCCTCGGTGGAGCCCTTCTTTAACTCCGTGGTACGACAGACAGGCATCCCAGATGTGTTCTCCCTCCAGATGTGCGGAGCTGGGTTGTCAGACAGCACCACTGCCGACCCCGCGGGGGGAAGTCTTGTGAGTAGTCAGGAGGAGAAAGCTAAAGGCTACGTATGGGAGGAGTGAATGCTGGGGGGGAGACTTCCTTATAAAGGCTGGTTGTTGTACTGCAAAAGAGGATGATTATTGAGGCTGTTTAATCTCACGCACGCTAGGCAGACACTTGGCATAATATTGCTCCCGACGCCCAGACCAGATAAACCTTTCAAGGGCGGATGAGACTGAGCGGCATTTTTAGAAACATGATCGCTAGCAAGTCTCTGCGCCTCTCAATGAGTTTCCCCATTGGACGCCCAATCTAGTTAGTGAGTGGCTAATTAAGCTAAAAGAGCCCCCTGCCGAGAGCAGGGCTGTCGGTGTTATAGGAGCGGTCGAGCCGACCACGTGAGCCTCTGAGAGGGGCAGATGGGAGAGATGGTGGGGTGTAATCACTGTCTGCAATGCCATACCAAACTGTGCCAAGGCATTCCATTGTAGTTTTATTATAGTATTCAGGCAATCATTGTCATCAATCATTTGTACGGTGAATGAAAACCCAGTTTTGTTTCAGGTCATGGGAGGGGTTGAACCAACATTGTATTCGGGGTCCATGTGGTACACCCCTATAAAGGAAGAGTGGTACTATCAGGTGGAAGTATTAAAGCTGGAGGTTGGGGACCAGAATCTAAACCTGGACTGCAAAGAGGTATGAGACAGACTGGCCCCATGTTGTTTTCTAAATGTTTCAATCTGCACAACACGTCAGGAACAAAGACTAACCTTGGCCCTAAGCCCAAGGCTGTTTCTAGTCAGCATTCTTGGTGGATTAACCTGTAGTGCAGGTTTGGAAAGAGGAAATAAAGCAACAGTTAATAAAGACAACAATATGCTAATCATGTTTCTGAAGCCTTCCAGGAATCAAGGTGGACATTTCAGATTTTTGTTTGATCAAGATCTTCTGAAAGGAAACCATGTAACTGAAGAGGAAAAATAAAATCTGCCTCCATGTTTCTTTATACATCTTCTCTCTCTCCTCACTCTTTCTCCTTCTCCCAGTACAACCAGGATAAAGCCATAGTGGACAGTGGAACCACTCTTCTGCGGCTGCCTGTGAATGTGTTCAATGCTGTGGTGGAGGCCATCTCAAGAACATCTCTGGTATGTCAGCCTCTGTGCCCATGATCAAATGACAAAGGACTTCTAGGATTACCTGGTTGTCTGAGGACACTTCAGTAACTGTGTAGACTGAGGACACTGCAAGTTATTTCCTTTTCATACAGTATGACCATGGCCTGTATTTTTCCACCCCAATATGGCCAACTTTGTTCTGGTCTACAGATCTGAGAGAAAATGTGTAGTCATCTATGTAAAAGTACACTTTTTTTTGTTGGAGTCTTAATCCATCGCTGTCTTTCTATGGTCCAGATCCAGGACTTCACCTCAGGGTTCTGGGGTGGCACTAAACTGGCCTGCTGGTTGAAGGGGGAGACACCGTGGAGGTTCTTCCCCAAACTGTCCATCTACCTGAGAGCCACCAACAACAGCCAGTCCTTCAAAATCTCCATCCTCCCTCAGGTGACAACAAACGTCCCCCATGTTGCCCCCGTGTGTTTTGTTGTTTTGTTACGCCAACCAACATCCGCCATCTTGTTATGAGCTTTAGATCTGTTTGCTGACAGCTCTTTGATTGACATTAGTGTGTCTGTGTGGCTCCTCCCTGTAGCTGTATATCCAGCCAATCACAGACGTGGATGGTAGGCTGGACTGCTTCCGCTTCGGCATCTCGTCGTCAGCCAACGGCCTGGTGATAGGAGCAACCGTCATGGAGGGCTTCTACGTAGTCTTCGACCGGGCAGAGAAGAGGGTGGGCTTCGCTGTCAGCAGATGTGCAGGTGAGGGCTGGAGACACTTAAGGGCATAAAGGATATTATTGGGTCTTACATAAAGCCTTGGACTTCCAATAAAATATGGTTATGGCTCTAGCATCAGAAAATATGTAATTTTTTGGGCTATTAAATGTTTATCTGCTTGGTCAAGTGCCCTTCGTATCCAAAATATTGCATTCAATACGTCAGTCATTATAACCCCAAACCCTCCCTCGCTCTAGTGAACGGTGGGCTAGCCGTGTCAGAGATATTGGGGCCCTTCTCATCTGCAGACGTGGCATCTGACTGTGCTGCTGGAGGGCTGCTGAAGGAGCCCCTTCTCTGGGTCATCTCCTATGCCCTGATGGCCGTCTGTGCTGTGGTACTCCTCATCCTGCTCCTCCTCCTGTCCTGTCGTCACCGAGACCGGTCCGGCGAGATCACTGATGAGTCCTCGCTGGTCCGCCACCGCATCAAGTGACACGACAGCGGCAGTCCCAGTTCTACTGAGGCTGGGAAAGGGGAGGGGTTGGGGCTTCACTGACCAATAGGACTGTTCTCTGGACATATCATGGGGGGAAAAAACCTAACCCGTTTGACCAGTGAACACTTGTCTTAGCTTAGATGTTACCACTTCTTTGCACTCCAGTTTTACATCAACCTAGACATGTTATAAGACTGAAGGTTGGGTAGCAGAAAGGAATCATGCTATCCTTATGCCAGCCCAGTCCCTCATTGCACATATTGCCTGCTGATTCTCCACTGCCTACAACATGGTAGTGAAGCACACTGCTCTCAGCTGAGAGACAAGGTCCCAAGAACTCTTAAACAGTCAGGTTTCTTTTTACTTCTTAGAAGCCTCAACTCAAAATGATGCTTTGAAGTTTGTTGAATGTTCCCCACAGGTATCAATAGCATTATTTCATGGCAACTTCTGTGATAAAAGGAGGAATGTTTCGTAGCAGTTTCTTATTTTCATTCACAAAGCACAACCAGGAGTTAAGACAATTGATGCACACATTATGTTGGGGTAAGAAAATCACTTCTCATACTTCCCTTCTGGTTTACAATGTCCTCATATGGGAACTAGCAGGGTTTGTAACAAGTGTCAAAAAATATGAAGATCAATATCACTGCATCTGTATGAGTGAGAATGAAGCAATCGATAGGATTTTGTAACCGACATTGATGATGTACTTTTACTGCTATACATATTTGAAATGTCAATGTGATTGTATAATATTATTTTAAAAACTTGCCATGGTAGACACATACAGAAAACTGATATGTAAGGGCACATATGTTTCTATGCTAATTCATGTTCTAAATTGTACAACACCCAAAGTTACCCATGATTTCAAAAGTGGAGATAAGACACTTTAAGTTGTACTGTATTTTTCTATCAAACGTTAAAGAAAATATTTTGCAAAGGTGTTATGAAACTGTTGTGCATGATCATGTTTGTTTAAAATGTGTTTTAACTGTTTATCAGTGCCAAAGTTGTGATTGTATATAATTACATTGACCCGATTAAAGTAAAGGCTCTCTCATTCCAGTGTGATAATAGGCCCGGCCTCTATTCCAACAGCCTTCAACCTGGATAAACAATCCACCATTCACTTGACTAGTATGACTAAAGAAAGAGTTACACAAGTAGAGGGAACCATGATGCAGGTTCACTTTCTCTAATCTTGAGCTCAAGAGGAACTACCAAGAACACAAGCACCATCTGGTGGTCAAAGTGGTATATAAACGTAATGACTTTTCAAACTGAACAGTATATATATATATATTACACAAAACAGTATCAGGATGTAGAAGTGGTCATTTAATGAATACATACATACATATGACAAATTCAATATGTAGCACAAATATTGCATTTCTGATGACACACTGTACGTACAAACATCTCTTTCTGGCTTTTCTATTCAGAAAAAAATACAATGTTTCCACCATTTCATTCTGATTGTCCACCAGTGATTTCTCAGTTTCTTTATTTCTGCAAAACCAAACACACCATAGTTACAACTTCCCATTATTAAAAAGTGTATGCATGTAAATCACAACAATGGATTTAATGGTTTCTTATACCTGCATTTGTTCATAGATCCAGCCTAGGAAGAAGGTGACGTTTCCATAGATGCCTGGTTTGTTCCTCGGCACTAACGTTTTTCTTGAGGTGAAGGAGAGTCGGACAAAAATGCAGCGTGGTTTCTATTCATGGTTCTTTAATGAAGAAAACTATACATGAACAGACTAACAAAAACAAGAAACGTGAAAACCTAAAAACAGCCCTATCTGGTGCGAACACAGAGACAGGAACAATCACCCACAAAACCCAACACCAAACAGGCTACCTAAATATGGTTCCCAATCAGAGACAATAACTAACACCTGCCTCTGATTGAGAACCATATCAGGCCAAACATAGAAATAGACAAACTAGACATGTAACATAGAATGCCCACTCAGATCACACCCTGACCAAACAAAACATAGAAACATAGCAAAGCAAACTATGGTCAGGGTGTGACAGGCACAGACATCTCCCCAGCTTGTGTCCCCTACCAGCCACCATACTGAGTCCTATAACAGCAAAGGACCTTGTGAAGATTCTGGAGGTAACAGGCACAAAAGTATCTATATCCACAGTAAAAAGAGTCCTATATCGACATAACCTGAAAGGCCACTCGGCAAGGAAGAAGCCACTTTTCCAAAACCGCCATAAAAAAGCCAGACTATGGTTTGCAACTACACATGGGGACAAAGATTGTACTTTTTGGAGAAATGTCCTCTGGTCTGACGAAAGAAAAATATAACAGTTTGGCCAAAAGGATCATCGTTGTGTTTGGAGGAAAAAGGGGGAGGCTTGCAAGCCGAAGAACACCATCCCAACCGTGAAGCACGGGGGTGGTAGCATCATGTTGTGGGGGTGCTTAGCTGCAGGAGGGACTGATGCACTTCACAAAATAGATGGCATCATGAGGTAGGAAAATTATGTGGATATATTGAAGCAATGTGACAATGTGTAGATGTGTAGATATTTGATCCCCAAATCCTGCATGTACTGTCTTCAGGATAAGAGTGACTGAAATGAAAGACAACTGAACTAGTCAATTTAACCAGGATGCCACAGATTCAAAAGAATATGCTCAGAAGTGGACTGTGCTGGACATACCCAATGATATACACGACAGGTCAAACATTTTAGAACAATATTTTTTTTTAAATGGGGGTGAAATTCACACAATTTAATGTCTTAATGTACTCTGAAATGGAGAGAGACAAAATAAATCATGGAATGGTTTTGTTTAACAAAATTGAACCAACATTTTTGACTCATCAAAGTAGCCACCTTTTGCAGACATAAGTCGTGGCATTCTTTCTACAATGGAAATCAAATTTTGTTCGGGAAGTTCTTCCCAACAAATGTGTTGCACTTGTAGGTTGCTTTGCTTTCACCCTTCTGCCCCGTTCATCCCAAACCAGCTCAATGGGGGTTACGTCTGGAGACTGTGCTGGCCATTCCACGATTTGAAGCCTACCGTCTTCTTCTTTTCTTCTAAGGTAGTTCAGACATAGCCTGGAGGTATTTTCTGGGTCATTATCTTCAGGTAGGATGAACCATATAGCCTGGAGGTATGTCCTGGGTCATTATCTTCAGGTAGGATGAACCCCATAGCCTGGAGGTATGTCCTGGGTCATTATCTTCAGGTAAGATGAACCCCATAGCCTGGAGGTATGTCCTGGGTCATTATCTTCAGGTAGGATGAACCATATAGCCTGGAGGTATGTCCTGGGTCATTATCTTCAGGTAGGATGAACCATATAGCCTGGAGGTATGTTCTGGGTCATTATCTTCAGGTAGGATGAACCCCATAGCCTGGAGGTATGTCCTGGGTCATTATCTTCAGGTAGGATGAACCATATAGCCTGGAGGTATGTCCTGGGTCATTATCTTCAGGTAGGATGAACCATATAGCCTGGAGGTATGTCCTGGGTCATTATCTTCAGGTAGGATGAACCATATAGCCTGGAGGTATGTCCTGGGTCATTATCTTCAGGTAGGATGAACCATATAGCCTGGAGGTATGTCCTGGGTCATTATCTTCAGGTAGGATGAACCATATAGCCTGGAGGTATGTCCTGGGTCATTATCTTCAGGTAGGATGAACCATATAGCCTGGAGGTATGTCCTGGGTCATTATCTTCAGGTAGGATGAACCATATAGCCTGGAGGTATGTCCTGGGTCATTATCTTCAGGTAGGATGAACCCCATAGCCTGGAGGTATGTCCTGGGTCATTATCTTCAGGTAGGATGAACCCCATAGCCTAGAGGTATGTCCTGGGTCATTATCTTCAGGTAGGATGAACCATATAGCCTGGAGGTATGTCCTGGGTCATTATCTTCAGGTAGGATGAACCATATAGCCTGGAGGTATGTCCTGGGTCATTATCTTCAGGTAGGATGAACCATATAGCCTGGAGGTATGTCCTGGGTCATTATCTTCAGGTAGGATGAACCATATAGCCTGGAGGTATGTCCTTGGTCATTATCTTCAGGTAGGATGAACCATATAGCCTGGAGGTATGTCCTGGGTCATTATCTTCAGGTAGGATGAACCCCATAGCCTGGAGGTATGTCCTGGGTCATTATCTTGCTGTAGGATGAACCCCATAGCCTGGAGGTATGTCCTGGGTCATTATCTTGCTGTAGGATGAACCCCATAGCCTGGAGGTATGTCCTGGGTCATTATCTTGCTGTAGGATGAACCCCATAGCCTGGAGGTATGTCCTGGGTCATTATCTTGCTGTAGGATGAACCCCATAGCCTGGAGGTATGTCCTGGGTCATTATCTTGCTGTAGGATGAACCCCATAGCCTGGAGGTATGTCCTGGGTCATTATCTTGCTGTAGGATGAACCCCATAGCCTGGAGGTATGTCCTGGGTCATTATCTTGCTGTAGGATGAACCCCATAGCCTGGAGGTATGTCCTGGGTCATTATCTTGCTGTAGGATGAACCCCATAGCCTGGAGGTATGTCCTGGGTCATTATCTTGCTGTAGGATGAACCCCATAGCCTGGAGGTATGTCCTATAGGTCATTATCTTGCTGTAGGATGAACCCCATAGCCTGGAGGTATGTCCTGGGTCATTATCTTGCTGTTGGATGAACCCCTGACCAACTAGGCGTACACCAGAGGGTGTTGCAAGGCGCTGTGGTAGCGGTTTTGGTTCAGGGTGCCACTCACTCTTTGCAAGTCGTCGTCTCTGGATTCAGTAAAAGAGCCCCAGACCATCACACTTCCTCCTCCATGTTTGACAGATGGTGTCACACACTGTGGAACCATCCTT
This sequence comes from Oncorhynchus kisutch, assembly GCF_002021735.2. NCBI lineage: Eukaryota > Metazoa > Chordata > Actinopteri > Salmoniformes > Salmonidae > Oncorhynchus > Oncorhynchus kisutch. The sequence continues at coordinate 25,644,019 of NC_034191.2, forward strand.
TCGCCTACCGAATGGTGCACAGAAACCCAGCGTCAAATGTTGATTCATCGATCCATAAGACCGTCTTCCAGTCTTCAGTAGTCCACCGCCAGTGCTTCGTGGCCCAGGCAAGCCTCTTCTTTTTTTGCCATCTTAGCAGTGGCTTTCTTACTGCCACTCAACCTGTCAAATTGGAGACTACTCTGGTACCACAGTCTGGAGACAGAGGTTTATCAGGTGGTAACACTTTACATGAAGTGGCTCGATACCTAATTACTGAGAAAGTTACATAATGACTTACCTATGCACTTCAGGGTCACCCCATTAACACTGGGACAGGTTTCACTGAGGAGAGTAAAATGAATCCCAAAAATACAGATGGTGTTATCAAGGGTTTAACATTACATACCGTTGGGAAATAGTGTGATATGAAATGTGATTGGCTCACATTTTTTCACTGATGTGCTCGCAAGCTGTTGCATTATGGGTGTGTCAGGGCTTGCGCCAGACTTCAGCATTAAGAATCCACTGGCATTTGTCACATATGTAACATATGTGTCTCTGTGAACCCATAGCAAACAAATGAAATAAATGACCATAACACATGCTCACTGTTTTACATTCACGTTTACACTTGCTTGACTATCTCACAATGCATATGGGGAAGATTACATTCTCTAAACTATACCAATGGGCATAAATATAAAAACAAAATAAATCTCAATCTGAATCTAGATACAGTATGTCTCACCTGCTGTATCCTAAACGCTGTCAGGCTGCCTTCCCATGGTGATCAGCCCATCCATCGGAGCACACTGTCCTCCACGATCCAATGTCAGACAAATAGGCTTGCAGAAGAAAACTAGAGCCACACAGCCTCACTGTAGAAAAACAAATAGCACAACACACAATGTTAAGTCAAAGAGCAAAAACAAACAGAAGTACACACACAGTACCTATACAGTAAAATGTCCCAGCCAGGTCTTTGTCAGGGCAGATGACAAGAGGTCTGAATGGGTAAAGGTAAAGCATCCGAAAACCTATCTTCAAAAGAGTACCTCGTTTGAACCTTCTAGCGAAAATAAATGAAATAACCTCACACTTACTGTTGTACTTGCCTTTCTTGCACGAACACTAACGCTTCTCTTTTCTTATTAGCTACGATTTTGCTGATAAACTTTTCTTAATAAAGCAACTAACTTACAATCACTGATGTAGTTGTTATACTACCTTGAGGGTAATGCACTGACTGTAAAGTGTTCTGGATTGGAACATCTTCTAAATTACCAAAATGTAATGTAAAAATGGATTCTTACAACACTGAGCTTCATCCTGCCCTGCTGGACAGTCTCTTACCCCATCACACCACTGAGACTGCCTGACACAGCGACCATCGCCACATGCAACCCCACGCGCACAGATGGAGGACAATGGAGGGTGAGGTTAAGGATGGTCAGAAGGGAACAAGTTAAATTCATCAAATTGATGTGAATGAAGTGCACCTACACTACATGACCAAAAGTATGCTCGTTGAACATCTCATTCCAAATGGGCGTTAATATGGCATTGGTCCCCCCTTTGCAGCTATAACAGCCTCCACTCTTCTGGGAAGGCTTTCCACTAAATGTTGGAACATTAGTGAGGTCGGACACTGATGTTGGGCGATAAGGCCTAGTTCAGCCTGCATTCCAATTCATCCCAAAGGTGTTTGATGGGTTGAGGTCAGGGCTCTGTGCAGACCAGTCAAGTTCTTCCACACTAATCGACAAATAATTTCTGTATGGACCTCGTTTTGTGCACGGGGGCATTACCATGCTGAAACAGGAAAGGGCCTTCCACAAACTGTTGCCACAAAGTTGGAAGCTCAGAATCATCTACAATTTCATTATATGCTGTAGCGTTAAGATTTCCCTTCACAACTAAGGGGCCTAGCCCAAACCATTAATCCTCCTCCACCAAATGTTACAGTTGGCACTATGCATTGGGGCAAGTAGCGTTCTCCTGGCATCCGCTTGTGTGTGGCTTCTCGGCCATGGAAAACCATTTCATGAAGCTCCCGACGAACAGTTGTTCGGCTGAAGTTCCTTCCAGAGACACTTTGGAACACGGTAGTGAGTGTTGCAACCAAGGACAGACGGTGTTTATGTGCTTCAGCACTCGGCGGTCCCGTTCTGTTAGCTTGTGTGGCCTAACACTTCGAGGCTGAGCCGTTGTTGCTCCTCGACATTTCCACTTCACAATAACGGCACACACAGTTGACCGGGGCACCTCTAGCAGGGCAGAAATGTGTTGAACTGACTTATTGGAAAGGTGCAGTGGTGGAAAAAGTACACAATTGTCATACTTGAGTAAACGTAAAGAAACCTTAATAGAAAACGACTCAAGTAAAAGTCACCCAGTAAAAATACTGCTTGAGTAAAGGTTTCTGGATTTAAATCTACTTAAGTATCAAAATTAAATGTAATTGCTAAAATATAATTAAGAATCAAAAGTAAAAGTAATTTAACATTCCTTATGTTAAACAAAACACAGCACGATTTCCTTGTTAAAAGACCATCTTCCTGTCCTGCTAACCATTTGAAATGTAACGAGTGCTTTTATGCGTCAGGCAAAATGTATGTAGTAAAAAAGACATTCTCTTCAGGAATGTAGTTAAGTAAAAGTAGTCAAAAATATACATAGTAAAGTACAGATCCCCCCCCCAAAAAACAAATTAAGTAGTACTTTAAAGTATTTTAACTTAAGTATTTTATACCACTGGAAAGGTGGCATCCTATGACGGTGCCACACTGAAAGTCACTGAGCAATTCAGTAAGGCCATTCTACTGGGGCTGTGTGCCCGATTTTATACACCTGTCAGCAACGGGTGTGGCTGAAATAGGCGAATCTACTAATTTGAAGGGGTGTCCACATACCTTTGTATATATAGTGTATATATATAGTGTATATAGTGTGTGTTTTAGGGTAGAGACCAAATGAGGGAAAACACTATTACTTACAGTAGTATCCAAGCAAGATCCCAGCAACCAATAGGAGGAGAACACTGATGACCATGGTCATTAAGTACTTGAAACAGGTTAAGGTATATGGACAAATTCCTCTACATTCTTCTTCAACATAACATCAAAGACTACTAAAAAAAGTTGTAAAACATTTTTTGTTTGTTGCTTAATTACAATACCACATTAGTCTGACAGGAAGAGGACCAAATGTATACTGGTAACAAGGTAGAGGCAGTGCTATCAGGGGGAGGTGCAGAGCCCAGTTCATGTACAAACTGGGGTAGTTCCTCCGCAGATGGTTTGAGAGGGGATCTCCCGAGTCAATTAAATCTCCTGATCTCCTGAATCAATTCTCTTTATTATCTTACATGTCAGCTATTTACCATCCAATGGTACAATGTTCAAGAACAATATTCAAGAACAACCATTTTTCACTTCAAGTGACCAACATGTTTTGAATTTATATATAACTTGACACTTGATACAAAGAATTCAGAGCAACACAAGAAAACAAGTCATTTACATGTTGTATTAGAAACCTAATAATTGATTACAGTCTATTGAGTGCAGAAAGCTAAAATATCATCTGTGATTGATAAGGAAGCACATGGTGCATCAAGTATGTCAAAACAAAAACATTCATTATTCATACATAGTATTTTGTAGAAAGCGGACTAAGATTGACCCAGGCCCCCTGGTTTCTCCCAGTATGTTAGACTTAGACCCAGGCCTGCCAGCCGGGGAAGAGGCGGCTGAGATTGTTAGGGTCCATGGCCTGCTGGATGAGGAGGTTGACCTGCCCTCCTACACTGAGCACCCTGCCATCCTCCACCCCCTTCAGCTTCTCCTGCAGCCGCAGCAGCACGCGCTCCGCCACCTTGTTGAAGCTCTGGCTATCACTGCTGAGAGAGAAGAGACAGCATATTGTGCAGCCAATATATGAGATTCGTTAAAAATGTTTATAGCACAAATGTAAATGACCAACACCAAGCCTTGCCACATGATTTTCTTTAACGAGTCCGACGCAAAGGATATACTGCTTTCTCTGGATGGGCCCAAATCCCTGTCATTTGTGTGAAGAAAAGACAGAGAAAAAGGGGGCGGCAGTCGGGCTGCCTTCTATTAGCCAACGTGCAGTCATTGGGGGAAAAAATTGATGATATACGAGCAAGACTATCCTACCAACGGGACATTAAAAACTGCAATATCTTATGTTTCACAGAGTCGTGGCTGAACGATGACATGGATAATATAGAGCTGGCGGGATTTTCCATGCATTGGCAGAACAGAGAAGCTGCGTCTGGTAAGACGAGGGGCGGCAGTGTGTGTCCATTTGTCATTAACAGCTGGTGCGCGATGTCTAATATTAAAGAAGTAAAGGTATTGCTCGCCTGAGGTAGAGTACCTTATGATAAGCTGTAGACATCACTATCTACCAAGAGAGTTCTCATCTATATTATTCGTAGCCGTCTATTTACCACCACAAACCGATGCTGGCACTAAGACCACACTCAACCAGCTGTATAAGGCCATAGCAAACAAGAAAATGTTTGTGACAGGGGACTTCAATGCAGGCAAGTGGTCAGATGACGCAGATGCTATGCTACAGGACTGTTTTGCTAGCACAGACTGGAATGTCCAGGATTCATCCAATGGCATTGAGGAGTATACCACCTCAGTCATCGGCTTCATCAATAAGTGCATTGACAACGTCGTCCCCACAGTGACCGTACGTACATATCCCAACAGAAGCCATGGATTACAGGCAACATCCGTATCGAGCTAAAGGCTAGAGCTGCCGCATTCAAGGAGTGGGATACTAATCCGGATGTTTATAAGAAATCCCGCTACGCCCTCAGACGAACCATCAAACAGGCAAAGCATCAATACAGGATTAAGATTGAATCCTACTACACCGGCTCTAACGCTCGTCAGATGTTACAGGGCTTGAAAACTATTACGGATTACAAAAGGGAAACCCAGCCACGAGCTGCCAAGTGACGCGAGCCTACCAGACGAGCTAAATGCCTTCTATGATCGCTTCGAGGCAAGCAACACTGAAGCATGCATGAGTTCACCAGCCAACTGTGCCAACTGTGTAATAACGCTCTCAGTTGCCGATGTGAGTAAGACCTTTAAACAGGTCAACATTCACAAAGCCGCGGGCCAGACGGATTACCAGGGCATGTACTCAAAGCATGCATTGACCAACTGGCAAGTCTTCACTGACATTTTCAACCTCTCCCTTACCGAGTCTGTAATACCTACATGTTTCAAGCACACCACCATAGTCCCTGTGCCCAAGGAAGCCAAGGTAACCAGCCGTAGCACTCACGTCGGTAGCCATGAAGTGCTTTGAAAGACTGCTCATGACTCACATCAACAGCATCATCCCGAATACCCTAGAACCACTCCAATTTGCATTCCGCCCCAACAGATACACAGATGACGCAATTTCAATCGCAATTTCAATCGCACTCCACACTGCTCTTTCCCACCTGTCCACAAGGAACACCTATGTGAGAATGCTGTTCATTGACTACAGCTCAGCGTTCAACACCATAGTGTCCACAAAACTCATCACTAAGCTAAGGACTCTGGGACTAAACACCTCCCTCTGCAACTGGATCCTGCCACGCTGATCCTCAACACTGGGGCTCGTCAGGGGTGTGTGATTAGTCCCCTCCTGTACTCCCTTGTTCACCCACGACTGCGTGGCCAAACATGACTCCAACACCATCCTTAAGTTTGCTGACGACAAAACAGTGGTAGGCCTGATTACCGACAACAATGTGACAGCCTATAGGGAGGAGGTCAGTGACCTGGCAGTGTGGTGCCAGGACAACAACCTCGCCCTCACTGTGAGCCAGACAAAGGAGCTGATTGTGGACTACAGGAAAAGGAAGGCCGAACAGGTCCCCATTAACATCGACGGGGCTGTACTGGAGCGGGTTGAGAGTGTGTCCACATCACCAATGAACTATCATGGTCCAAACACACCAAGACAGTCGTGAAGAGGGCACGAAAACATATTTTCCCCCTCAGGAGACTGAAAAGATTTGGCATGGGTCCCCAGATAGTCACTTTACCCCTACCTACATGTACAAATTACCTCGACTAACCTGTATCCCCACACATCGACTCTGTATAGGTACCACCTGTATATAGCCTCGTTATTGTTATTTTATTGCATTACTTTTTATTCGTTTTTACTTTAGTTTATTTGGTAAATATTTTCTTAACTCTTTCTTGAACTGCATTGTTAGTTAAGGGCTTGTAAGTAAGTATGACACTAAGGTCTACTACACCTGTTGTACTCAGCGCATGTGACAAATAAAGTTTCATTTGATTGTTCAAAGGCATGTGGAGGGTTTGGTGAGTAACATCAGGACTGAGACAGGACTGAGAGTGTACTCTGTCAGGCATATGATTCCACTTGATGGTATACTAGTAGGCAGAGACCCCTGATGTAAGGGGTTTATAGTACTGAAGAGTACCTGGACTTGCGGTGGGCTTCCAAGATGTCTCCCCCCAGTGTAGAGTTGAGCGTGGACTGGAGCTCAGCCTGCTCATCATGCTGCTGCTGCAGGTAGAAGGCCTTGAGAGGGTTCATGGTCCAGTCAAACAGAGGGTCGTACAGCAGTACCTACACCACAGGGCAAAGGAACAGCAGGAGTTATCACATAAACATGTAATGAGCATACACTCCAAGCTCACATACAGACATTGAGTGAATGTGAACAGTATTTGTGCGTGTGTATATGTTTGTGTTTATACCTCTACAATAGTCAGCAAGGCCTCTTGAGAACACCTCATGACCTCCATGGTCTTCTCACAGCATCTGAATGGTAGAGATGAACACAGTAAAAATTATATCCTGATTTAAAAAAATGTGCTTCAATAAAATCCATCCAGATCTATCTCCATTGGGATTGGGTCTTGTTGTCTGCTCACCTTCTGAAAACGCCCTCCACCCCCGTTATGCCCATCCCATCCACAATATCTCTGGATAGCCTGAAGGGAACAGTCTCAGGAGTTGGGAGAATCTTGCCCTGTTCAAATGCTACACCTGAAGAGAGATAAACGCATTACACCAAATACCTAACCCAAAATGTTCTCAAGACACGTTCCTCAAATGTTAACTCAGACACAGCTATTAGGAGTATCCTCCTTACCCAAATCAATATGCACCAGTTCAGCTGTCTGTTCGTCTATAAGGATGTTCTGAATGTGCCTATCCCCCAGTCCAACAATGTAGCCCACTGAGGAGAACAAACACAGAAACAAAGGAATCAGATGAATAGCCAAATAAAATTGTGTAGGTATGGTAATTATTGTATTGTGGAGAGCAGAGGTGATGGTGTTTGTACCGATGGAGGAAGTGGCCACACTGCGAGTGTAGGCCAGCCGTTTTTCCAGCCACACTGCCGGGTCCAGGAATCGCTCCATGCAGAAGTACCGGAAGACAGGCCGGAAGTTCTGACACACCTCACTGAAAGCCTGGGTCTTCCCACCGGAACCAAGCCTCTGAGACTCCTACAGTAAAAACAATATGTTACCACGACATTACAGTACAGTACTACATAATTCAGCCATCAAGGGACTAAGAATAAATGAGTCAAAAGTGAGACTCACCATCATCTTTTTCCGGCAGGTTATGCTGGTCCAGTCTTGGGGGCAGAAGCGTGTGTGAGCGCCCTTTTGGGGGTCTATGAGGAAATCCCCTATAGGGACGGTCCCCGAGCACCACTCTAGAACCCCACTACGCTGGGAGAAGGGCACCACCTGGGGGCAGAGACAGGGGCCTCAATCACTCCCATCCACCAAAATTGATAACAGCTCCTTAAGAATATTTGTGTCACATTTTTAAAATATTTTTTTACATATAACATAACAATGATATGATGAGAAAGAGCCAACTAAGTCATTTAACAGAAGCTCATCTCTTGTGGATCTATGTCTGTGAAATGTTAAGTTGTCTATTGTGCAAGTAGATTAATTTATTTTTATTTAAAAAACATACCCCCCTCCCAAAACAGAAACTCTTCTACAGAGCAATTTACAGTACCGGCAAATGTTTTTAAATAAGTTGAGCTGTGAGACTGGGGCAGTGACTGACCTTGTAGCGTCTGATGTTGAGTTTCCTCTTGCGTGTCTCAGTGTTGCGCTGCAGCAGCATAGAACACATGTGAAACACCTGCTGCATTACAGCATCCTGCCGCAGATCATCCTGGCCCTGAGGATACAGAGGGGCAAAGGTCACAGGGGGTATCAAACTACATAATATCAAAATAAAACACTACACCGGAACTGACCAATTCTCTATAGGGTTTGTGTGATGGGTGCACTGCCACATGCTATGTTGAGTGAATTTACCAAAAAAGAACATCAGAAAACGGTCTAATATACCAAATCTCTTTTTTTCAGGGCCATCAGGTAAGAAATTCAAGACTGATTCCTTCTTGGCATTTTCCATGAGCTAATCTGTTATTTCATCATGAAACTCCAACATCTTAACTGTGCATTTATTAGACTGGGAGTGACACGTTTTCCAGCAAATAAACAAAAAGTGAACAGTTCCCTAAAGAACGCACTCATGAAGAACAAAGCACTGGATAGTGTTTATTTTGTTAGACTAGAAACATAGGGGATCAATAATTACCCTCAGGCCAACATGGACAATAACTGAACCCACAACAGAACCTCAAGTCCTCTATTGTCTTTCACATGGCTTAGGTACACAAGGCAGTGGATTTCCCTTCGAAGGGTCGGGAAATGCTTTGAATTACATTGAACACACAGTTTACTCACACAATGACTTGCAGGGGGAACAGCGATATAAATCTATGGTTCACAGTTCATCTCACCTTGACCAGTTGTCGTCTGATCTTCCCATCTGATCCCACACAGTCAATGATCTTGGGCAGGTTGACCCCTCCGGCCAGGTGAAAGTGAGGCTTGAAGGACTTGATGGTCACCAGGTTGTCATATTTACCCGAGGGGTCCACCTGTTAACACAGAGACCAATATGGACACAAGTCCTTCTTACATACATCCCTTTTCAAAGCACGCCATGGGTGTGACATGGTATATACATACATTACAGTGCAAATACTATACAAACTGGCTGCAAAACATCCTATTGCATAACAAAAATCCCCTTACGTCAGGTGATAGACTAGTGAGGGATCCACAGATGATCAAACCCATTCTCTACCTTGATCTCCATTGTAGGAATGATGACATCATCTAGGTTCTTTATCTGCATGATGGGCTGGTCAGAGGGGATGAGGATGGCTTCTACAGAGGAACACAAGGTACAGTAACTTCACAAACACATTAGCATGTGGTTAAAACTAGGTAGTCATTCATGAAGGTGGTTGTGTTTCTTTATTTTATTTAGGTAAGTTGACTGAGAAAATATTCTCATTTACAGCAACGACCTGGGGAATAGTTACAGGGGAGAGGAGGGGGATGAATGATCCAATTGGAAGCAGGGAATGATTAGAAACTCCATGACGGTATGAGGGCCAGGACACCAGGGTTAACACCCATACTCTTACGATAAGTGCCATGGAATCTTTTAATGGCCACATAGTCAGGACACCCATTTAATGTCTCATCCAAACTACAGAGGGCAATGTCCCCAATCACTGCCCTGGGATTTTTTTTTATATCAGAGGAAAGAGTGCCTCCTACTGGCCCTCCAACACCACTTCCAGCAGCATCAGGTCTCCCATCCAGGGAGTGACCAGGACCAACCCTGCTTCAGAGGCAAGTCAGCAGTGGAACACAGGGTGACATGCTGTGTTCAGTGCTGTAAGGAGTGTGCCATTGTCACTCACTTTTCTCTGTCTTATGTCGACTGGCGTCCATGTAGGCCAGAGTGATGTAGGCATCACAGAGGACCTCTATGCCTCTGATCATCTGGGCTCTCTTCTTCCTGATCTTCTTCATTATCCCCTGGGCCACCTCAGACCGCTCCTACAAGACATCACAACTTTCCTTCATTCTCACGCGACACACACTAAAAACAAACTCAGTTCCTAAGAGAATTCCAACAAGACAGTAACAGGTTATGCACACAGTAAAGAGACCCAGTTCCCTATTTATTTTATTGGCAGTGTTTAGAGAGGTGTTGGGCTTACCAGGTCCAGTTGGGAGGAATGGCGCGGGGTGCTCTTGGACAGGCGGCTGCGGGAGAAGCTCTCGTCCTTGTTAGCGTTGACCAGAGCCAAGATGATGAAGAGGGTGTGGTGAGGGTGCTCCAGACACGACAGGCAGATCAGCTGTGTTGGATGGATGGATGGATGAACAGATGGATGGATGGATAGATGGAAACAAGCTAAGCTGAGGAAGACAACTCTATAGTTCAAACAGACTTCTGTTGCTTATTGAAACATATTGAAGTCTCACCTCATTGAGAACACCATAGAAGCCCACATCCTCTGCCACTGTAGCAGACATTTTGGTCCCCATGCGGGCAGCCAGCTGGTACATGAGAGGCAGAAACTTATAGGACGGGATCCTGTTCACACCTCCCTGAAGCACAAGAAATAGTCAAACAAATTGTAGTTTCTCTCATCTGAATGGGAAGACACACTAATGCCAGGTAGCCTGGGATCCAAACAGCGAGATTTCAGTTTGGAATGGAGCCCAGACTAAACAAATAGTGCAACAAACAATATTGTATAAATGTAGTCAGTGTTTGGTGATATTAGTTAGTGTGATATCACTAACTCACCTTCATCATGTCATTGACTGTCTTGACGTCAGCATTCTCCAGCCACAGTGAGGCCAGGCGGAACACCCAGGTGTCGTGCTCCTCACCCTGCTCAAGACAATGGATGTAGTTCTCCACAGCCTTACACAGGAACCTCCTTCTGTCAGCCTGCAGGTTGGACAAAGCCCTCTCATCCAGCTCCAACTCCCTCTGCACCTTCACTGTGTACCTGGGAGAGACAGGGAGAGGGAGTTGGAATATCATACACACACACACACACAGTAGGTATTGAGCAGAGAGGACAATGGAAAATAAAATTGTCACAACAGCCTGGAGGCCAACTCTCTTTCAGCATCTGTCACCTACACTCAGCCGGTGTAGAACCTGCATAAAACAAGCTGATTCAAAACCACACAAGGTTAACAGTGTTCTCATCTGCTGTGAGTTTGTGTCTGACCTGTTCTTGCCGACCTTGCGCTCCCTCATCAAGTCCACCTCCTCCTTGGCCTTCTCCAGCAGAGCCTGTTTGTTCTCAAACTCAGATGACTTCATGTAGTTATCAATGCCCTGGTACTGGGCATCTGAGAACCTGGCCAGTGACAGGAAGGCCTGCGTCCTCTGGCTCTGCAGCTTGGTGTCTGAACCTATCGCATGGCCCTCGATCACAACCACTGCCTACAGGAGGTCAAACACACAGACAATCACACACACACAGACCCAGACAGTCACACACTATAGATCAACTGTGCCCAAGGAGTGGATTATATTATATGGGCCTTAGTTTTACCCTCTCCAGGTACTTCTCCAGGATGACCCCAGGGCTCTCCAGGCACGTCTCTGCCAGCCAGTTCCCACACAGCCTCAGGCACTCCGTGAACACCGGCACCAGGGCAGGGTTAACGTTAACCTGGCCAAGACAGAGGAACAAAATTAAGCTGTAGCTTAAACTGCCTGCTAGAGTAAACTGCCTGCTACTCAGGCCCAGAATAAGATATGTATATTATTAGTATATATGGGTAGAAAACACTCTAAAACTGTTTGAATGATGTCTGTGAGTATAACAGAACTTATATGGCAAGCAAAAACCTGAGAAAGAAAACAACCAGAAAACAACCAGAAATCTGAGGTTTGTAGTTTTTCAACTCTTTCCCAAACCAAGATATTGTAAATTTGGTCCGATTGCAATTCCTATGGCTTCCACTAGATGTCAATAGTCTTTAGAACCTTGTTTCAGGCTTCTACTGTGAAGGAGGAGAGAATAAGAGCTGATTGAGTAAGAGGTCTGCCAGAAGGCCATGAGCTCAGTCAGGCACGCTCCCGAGAGAGTTAGCTGCGTTCCATTGCATTTCTAAAGACAAAGGAATTCTCCGGTTGAAACATTATTGAAGATTTGTGTTAAAAACAGCCTAAAGATTGATTCTATACATCTTTTGTCATGTTTCTACGAACTGTAATGTAATTTTAAAAACTTTTCGTCTGGCCTGCACGTCGTGAATTTAGATTTGTGAACTAAAGGCGCGAACAAAAAGGAGGTATTTGGACATAAATTATGTACTTTATCGAACAAAACAAACATTTATTGTGGAACTGGGATTCCTGGGAGTGCATTCTGATGAAGATCGTCAAAGCTAAGTGAATATTTATAATGCTATTTATGACTTCTGTTGACTCCACAACATGGGGGATATCTGTATGGCTTGTTTTGGTCTCTGAGCGCTGTACTCAGATTATAGCATGGTGTGCTTTTTCGGTAAAGCTTTTTTGAAATCTGACACAGCGGTTGCATTAAGGAGAAGTTTATCTAAAGTTCCATGCATACCACTTGTATCTGTTATCAATGTTTATTATGAGTATTTCTGTAAATTGATGTGGCTCTCTGCAAAATCACCGGATGTTTTTGGAAGCAAAACATTACTGAACGTAACGCTCCAATGTAAACTGAGATTTTTGGATATAAATATGAACTTTATCGAACAAAACATACATGTATTGTGTAACATGAAGTCCTATGAGTGTCATCTGATGAAGATCATCAAAGGTTAATGATTCATTTTATCTATATTTCTGCTTTTTGTGACTCCTCTCTTTGGCTGGAAAAATGGCAGTGTTTTTCTGTGACTAGGTACTGACCTAACATACTCAGATGGTGTGCTTTCGTCGTAAAGCCTTTTTGAAATCGGACACTGGTGCGATTAACAAGTTTATCTTTAAAATGATGTAAAATACTTGTATGTTTGAGGAATTTTCATTATGAAATTTCTGTTGTTTGAATTTGGAGCCCTGCACTTTCACTGGCTGTTGTCATATCGATCCCGTTAACGGGATCTCAGCCGTAAGAAGTTAACATGTAGACTGACTCCCACTGACCTGCTCCTCCAGAGTGTGGATCATCTGTCTCAGTAGCCCCAGAGCAAGACCCTGCTCTCCCTTTGCCCAAAACACCTGGGCCTCTTCCAGCTGCCATGACGACGCTGTGGAGCCCCGCCCCCCTCCTCCGCCATGCTGCTTCATTTGGAAAACCGCCCGCTCTGCCAGCTGGGGAGGGGTGAGGGCGGCACAGGGGTGAAAAGGGCACAGCGGTGAGACGGGCACAGGGGTGCACTATATAGTCACTCACACATAGAGACCAATATAGTCACTCACACATAGAGACCAATGCAAATGCATGTTGTTCTGCAATATTTAAGAGAACATACTGGTAAATGGGTCAGGAGTGCTGAGTGAATCCAGACCAAAGAAAACATGTGCACTCATTCTCCTCCTATTACGTGTAGAGTAGACACACTATACATGTGGAACACACTATATAAACCCTATACACGTATGAAACACCCCCACGGTGAGCGCTGAGCTCTAGTCTACCTGTGTGTTTCCTGCGGCGCGGGCCAGTTGGCAGAGCTCCATGAGGTGGGAGGTGAGGACAGTGCTGAGGTACTTGTTCTTTTCAGGGTCTCTCTCCTGGGAGATTAGGGTCTCCTGGGCCACGGAGCGCAGGGCCAGGATGGGCTCCACCAGCGTAAAGTCACTGTCCACCAGCAGCTGGGAGTGCTGCTGCCAATGGGAACACACCTCGGCCAGGCCTACGTCGGTCAGGGGCCTGCCACAGGCCAGGGGAAATATAACTTACATGACTTGTATTACCTAAGAGATTGAAGTATCAAAACCCTGCACTCTATAAAAAATCTGATCACGTGTTTTTTGTATGTTTTTTGTATAATATTTGAAAGAGGGAGGAGCCTACAAGTCCCCCTGGGGTTTTTAATTGAACCTTTATTTAACCAGGAAAAGCCCATTGAGACCGAGAGACTCTTTTTAAGGTAGACCTGGCCAAGAAGGCAGCAACAATCAATACATTACATCATTAAAGCATACAACAATACAATACAACATGACGCACCCTAAAAAAAAAGCATTTACACTCCTCCGTAACAGTCTCCCATGTTCTTTTTGTTTACCTTTTAAACCATCATAGTGTTTTGTATTTTTTTATTGTGTGCAAATAAAACATGTATAAAAAATACAAAATCTCTAGGTTTGTGGATGTGCATTGTGTTGAGGTATGAGACACAGTGGGTTTCAAATCAATTAGAAAATACACTTTCTATACTGTATAGATATTTGAAATTAGCGATGTTGACATGCTGGGAAGGAAGATCATACTTGGAGAAGAGTTGTCGGATGCTCTCCAGCTCACTGATCCTCTGGAGGTTCCGTAGAGCAGGGTAGAGAGAGGACACTGCCTCCAGACTGCCTTTACACAGTTCCTCCACCTCATTGCCCCTGATGCCACACACAATTCATTTCAATGAGTATAGTTGTTTGTGTGGTGATATTTTGATGGCTGAGAGATAGTTGTTGATTTCCATGAGGGAAACCTTGTTTTACCTGGCATATTTAAGAGTTTGGTCGAATGTGGAAAACTCTTTGTCTCTCAAAGCCTGCAAGGAGCAGAACACTGACTCGTTGAAGCCAGGGTTCAATTTCTCATTCCTGAAACAAGCAAGAAGGCAAGACACCAAGGGCACATGTCAATCCATTTAGCAATATTTTCTTCACCTTCTAAAATACCACCTCAGGAACCCTTACTTTCATACCCCTTGTCTTCCAGAGGCCCCTCCCACTCACCTTTCCTATGGGCCAAAGTCCTGAGGCCCCTCTCACTCACCTGTCTGATAAGTCACAACCCGAGGCCCTTTCCACTTACCTCTCTGATAGGTCACAGTCCCACTGCATGTTCCTCCAGGCGGCCTGAAACCTTAGCTCCCTTAGCTCCGCCCCCCACTCCACCCCCTCACTCTCCAGACCCCGCAGGTAGGTGGCCAGGATACTGCTCAGACCAATGTTCTGCAGACCCTGAGGGACCATTGGACAAGCAGCATTAGGTTTTGTCATCTGTCCCCAACAATGGTTCACACAGACAGACAGAGACGATACAGATTTGGAGTTCAAACAAGTTTCTGCTTACCTCCACAATGCCTACTTGCCGTGTGCCATCAGGAAGATTGGAGTGGAGGTCGTAGGAGGTCAGAGCCTTTCCCCACATCGCCTCATGCTCATAGGTCCGAATCCTACAAAACAGACACACAAAAAGAGAATTCTCAGCTAACAAAACTTTGAATATCCAAGATAGAACAAAAATAGGATAACAAAGTTCACCTGGTGAGAGCGCTGGTCATCTTCCCACCTTCACACCCATACAGACTGTCTGGCTCCCCAATACTACGATACACCTCAATCAGTAGGTCCTAAGACATGGTACAGAAATTATAGTACGGAGCTATGCATTGGACAACAACACTAAAGGTTAATTGCAAAATCAACTCTACCTGTAGACTGATACCAGTGTCTTTCACACTCTCCTCTGTCAGACTGGAGATGGTGAAGTTCTGACTGCTCTCATCAAATGTGATTCTGCGCGACAATCTGGCCGGATTTCTGTAAGCAGAGGTAAAGAACGATGAGAACAACACAGAACAAGAAAGACATAAGAGACATCAGTATCTCCCATCATGTGTAGTGTACCTGTGGTTCTCCTCCATGTTAGTCTTGATCTTGTCGACGTAGATCTCAGAGTAGAGCAGGGCTGTGAAGTGGGCTGAGCAGGACTGGGCTGCCCTGGCCACCTCCAGGTAGTTCAGCTCCAACCAGAAGTTAGAGTGGCACACCGTACCACACAAGTTACTAGAACCAACACAACAGCATCAAACACCGTACCACACAAGTTACTAGAACCAACACAACAGCATCAAACACCGTACCACACAAGTTACTAGAACCAACACAACAGCATCAAACAAGTTACTAGAACCAACACAACAGCATCAAACACCGTACCACACAAGTTACTAGAACCAACACAACAGCATCAAACAAGTTACTAGAACCAACACAACAGCATCAAACACCGTACCACACAAGTTACTAGAACCAACACAACAGCATCAAACAAGTTACTAGAACCAACACAACAGCATCAAACACCGTACCACACAAGTTACTAGAACCAACACAACAGCATCAAACACCGTACCACACAAGTTACTAGAACCAACACAACAGCATCAAACACCGTACCACACAAGTTACTAGAACCAACACAACAGCATCAAACACCGTACCACACAAGTTACTAGAACCAACACAACAGCGTCAAACACCGTACCACACTAGTTACTAGAACCAACACAACAGCGTCAAACTCCGTACCACACAAGTTACTAGAACCAACACAACAGCATCAAACACCGTACCACACAAGTTACTAGAACCAACACAACAGCATCAAACAAGTTACTAGAACCAACACAACAGCATCAAACACCGTACCACACAAGTTACTAGAACCAACACAACAGCATCAAACAAGTTACTAGAACCAACACAACAGCATCAAACACCGTACCACACAAGTTACTAGAACCAACACAACAGCATCAAACAAGTTACTAGAACCAACACAACAGCATCAAACACCGTACCACACAAGTTACTAGAACCAACACAACAGCATCAAACACCGTACCACACTAGTTACTAGAACCCACACAACAGCATCAAACACCGTACCACACAAGTTACTAGAACCAACACAACAGCATCAAACACCGTACCACACAAGTTACTAGAAACAACACAACAGCATCAAAACACCGTACCACACAAGTTACTAGAACCAACACAACATCATCAAACACCGTACAACCTAACAAAGAGAGGGGTGCAGTAGATTTTATAGTCGTACAGGTCAGGAAGATAAGAGCAAATGCATCTACAAACCTATCAGATCCTAGAGGTCTTTGTTGCTGCCTCAGATAGTTAATGACAGAGAGCATGGTGCGCAGAGAGGCCTTATCCAACAGACCCTGGTCGGAAATGTCAGACTCTCCTGCTGAGATAATAAAAAACACTGTAATGACCTGATCTTCAGGAGAAAAACCTACTAGAAATGTCTAAAGTCAAACATACACAGCGAGCAAGCGAGAGAGCTAGAGAGAGAGAAAGAAAGCTAGAGAGAGAAAGAGCTAAAGAAAGAAAGCTAGAGAGAGAGGGAGAGAAAAAGGGAGAGAGAAAGGGAGAGAGAAAGAGCTAGAGAAAAAGGTAGAGAGATGGAGAGTAAAACCCACCAGAGTCTGAGAGGAGAGGAGTGGTGGAGCGGCTAGAGGCCCGGGCACGACTGAAACAGCTGGTGAAAAAGTCTTGGATGTGTGTGGAGAGGAGCTTCCTCCAGGAGCCGTCAGAGTCCCCCAGCAGGATGTCATGGATGATGAGCGGCAACACCCTGTGGCAGAAGTCTGTTTTCACCTGAACACATGGGAAAGGATAGGGGTTAGAGACAGGGATATCTGACTAGAAAGATGAGCCGAAATTTGTGTTTACAACGGCGTAGCGAGAGATGCCTGAACAAGAAATTAGCATTAGCACAAGTGCTGGCCTAGAGATATAACAGCCATGCCCTCACCAGACACAGGGGCCGGGAAAGCAGCAGAGCTTCACTCCTGACCCCTCCACTGTCCAGCAGAACCATGCAGAGCATCTTCAACCAGGCCTTATGGCCGCCAGCCTCAGGCACCCACAGGTCCTGGCTCTCCAGCCGCTCCCTAGCCACCAAGCTCACCTCCTCAATCATCCCGACCACCTGCACAGGTGAATGGAAAATTAACGCACACACACCGACACATATATGTATGCAAACAAATTCACACACTCCGAAATTCAGACACACATACGAGGATGTGATATTTCAGGTCTTGAAAAGTCTGCCCAACCTTCTTCTTGGTAGACCTAAAAGGGTTGAGGTAAGCCAGCATGGGGTCACGGTTGTCTTTATGGATCTCCCAGAAGTCAGCTCCAGCCTGAGTGGCCAAGATGCCCTTCAGACTCTGGACAGCAGCTTGCCTCACCTCAATACTGACAGAAAAATACATGGGACCACAAAACATGACAGCATGTCAAGACACACTCATTATATGAAAACCATATGACAATACAGTGGCTACTTCCCTGTGCTAAATTCAGTGTTGAATTAGTAGGAAAGTGTCATTGTACTTTAGGGCCATTAGATACAGTATATGGCAGGGCTCTAAACTGCTACCATTATGGTCGCATATGCTCCTAAATATTTTACTGTGCTACCTGGAATTGTAATTTGGGAGCACCAGTGCCCCTAAAAAAATTTAAATTTTGTAAATTTTGTAAATGTAAATTTTGTAATTGGTGGCAATTATCATAATTTATACCTATAATATTTTTCTAAAATTCTAAACCTACATTTTTCAACTTTGGAGCAAATGTGCTCTTTGAAAACATGTCAGCGTAGACCCCTGTATGATGTACCAGTGGTGTGTGAGGGCGTTGTTGATGCAGTTCAGGGTGATGTAGAGCCACTGTGGTTCCACTGAAGGGAAGAGTGATACAGCTCTGGCATTGAGCTGGTCCTTCCCATGGAGCAGAGCGATGGTGGAGAAATCCACAGGCCCCAGCTCTCCCAGACAGCTCCCTGCAGCCTCTATAAAAACATAGGCACATGGTCAAGGAAAAGACTAAGACCCTTTTCACACAACGGTGCCAAGCCAGCCGAAACTACTTCCTATCACACAAACAATTATTGATGCTTTCTTGGGCTGAGAGAGGAAACATACGCAGTGCCAACAGTGAGGTTGTGGTAACCATACGTACCTAAGATGTCTCTTCCTCCAGGGTGATTGGCTGCTAGCTTACAGAGCTGTAGTAGGTTAAGGACCAGCAGCACCAACACACTCTCTGCAGGGTCCGCTAGAATGAAGAGGTACAGAGATAGGATTCAAAAAGGGCAAACTAACACACACTCATCCCCACACACAGATACATGGGTCTGGTAACATATCTAGACTACAGTAGGCCTCCCCCTCTCTGACCGAGGCACTCTCTCAGCAGCGGTCTGATCTGGCTCTTGTTGTTGTGGAGCTGCCTCCTCAGGTCCTTCAGCCCCTCCAGTCTGGTCAGAGGCAGGGAGTCACAGGAAGCCACAGACAGGAAGTGGGCTATCTCCTGTGGACGAGACACAGAGAGGCTCATGGGATGTGGCAATAGTGTGACAGAAGTGTGAATCAGCTGTAGAGGTCATACATGAGTGGTTAGAGGGTGTGTGCTGTGCCCTGTGTGTGAAGGGGGTGTCCTTACCTGTCTGAGAGTGAATTTCCCTGTGCTGTACTTCAGTGTGTGCTGCACGGCCCTCAGCTCTCTGAACTCAGGTCGGTCTGGGAAGGGCTCTAACTTCTGGATGGCACTCTTCAGCTTGTCCTGACTCTCTACGACCAGGAACTTCAACAGACTGAGCACCTGAGAGAGAGAGGTCAACAGAGAGAAATAAAAAAAAGAGCGAGAAGAGAGGGGAGAGAGAAGGAAAAAGAGAACAATGAACAGGGTAATACCTACTTGGAGCAAATGATTATTTGTCATATAAATAGTCTACTGGCCAGGTAATACAACCATGTCTTACCTGCTGTGAGATAGCAAGTTGGGTTGTCACCTGGGCAGTGAGAGTACCAACGATAACCTGTAGGTGGCTCTCCACAGCATCGTCACAGAATTGCACGGCCGTGCGACACACAGAGGTCAGTAGGTCACAACACAGGGAGAAACTACGGCTGGACACCTCGTCCAACTGGGCCGGCCTGTCAGAAAACAAGAACAGGCAGAAAAACAGTTAACTACTAGAGAGAGCAAAAATCAAGTCACTCCATTGGATCTGTGTGTGAGCACTAGACTTTGTGTGTGTGTGTGTGCGTTTACCCCTAACCTGCTGTTGATGTGGTGGATGAGTGTGTAAATTATGTCTCGGAGGACGAAGGCCCAGGCTCCCCCCAGGCCGTCCTTGACCTCCTTGAGCAGCAGGCTGACAAACAGGTGGTACATCAGCAGGATGCGGTGCCTCTCGTAGGCATTGATCGTCTCAGCTGCCTTCTGACACACCGCCAGTAGGATCCTCTGGATGGAGATCTAGAATCACAACACAAGGGGATCACAGAATCTGGATTCCTTTCCAGATTAAACGGTTTGAAAAATTGGGCTCACGAAACCACAACTTTGTAAAGCCCTATTCTGTTCCATTGTGTAACAACATTTTACAGCCATTGCAATACAATGATGAGAGCAGGAGAGGATTTTACCGGAGTCTTGGATAAAATGGCCACCAGGGACTTGAGATTGGCACTGTGACACGAGCTGAGATAGTCCAGTGTGGCTTTTATGACATAGGAGCTGAAATAGGGTGGGTTTGGGGCTGGGTCCAGTTCCCTACAGAGAACATATTAACATCACAGTCAATGAAAAGGTTCTGAATGCAAGTAAGGGTGGTTGTGGAGTGATGTGTAGTGAACATTACCCTATGAACCTTCTCAGATCCCCTCTGCCCCCCTCCTCAGTAGCAGCCCCTTCATACAGGGTCATCAACAGCTCCACCACAATGTCTGACAGGTTACTGTGAATCAGGCTGTCGATTTGCTGTGGAAAGTCCAACAGTGATACAGTAAGTTAGGTCTGTGAGAGAGACAGACATTAAAGATTGCTTTTACAGCTTCTAATGCAGGTTCACTTGACTGCTGCGGATTGTAGCTAGCTCAACCTGAAATGGTTGTATGGAGGGAAAATGAGAAACTCTTATGAACATACGCTGTATAAGCCTTAAACCTGTACATTCCCATTGTCATGTTTCTGTCATGTAAGAAGAAGCTAGTGTTCTTCCACTCTTGTGTATCTTAGTCACGCGGGGCCAAAGACAAAGGGCCGTCTGAGAGTGACCACAATTTTTGGTCCATCCTGTTCTTTTTGTAACTTTCAAGAGCACAGCTGTGTGGAGATATGGAGAGACCAGAGGCTAGCTTGAGCAGCAGCAGCTAGATAGCTTACAAACAAGTGACAATGCCAGTTGTGTTACTATGTTCCCATCAGGCTCTTACACATTCGCTAAACTGCCATGTAGACAAAGGTTATAAAAGCTGAGACCCAAATCTTGCTAGTTGGGCTGTTAACTCTGCACCATTGAGTGAATTGTGAACCGCTCCAGAATAATAAAGTAGTTATTTGAATAATCTGGTCTCTCTCTTCCTTTCTGGTTAGAATTTCCGCGACAATTCTTGGCGACGATGGCGACGATGGATTGGCCAACTCCGTTTGCTGATCGGACACCAATGTTAACAGCGCGCAGGGGCTGCATTAGATGTAGTTCAGAGAGCCCACACTTCGCCTGAGTGGAGCAGAAGGGATCCGCCACGGACCTGCCAGGGAGCGTCAGTGGACAGATACGCCATCCCGAACAATCAAATAAAGGGTGAGACTGACTTTCTTTAAAAGGACAACTAAAGTACACATGAAAATATATATATTGTCTTAGTGACAGAAGACTACTGTGTGTAGAGGAGAATTCGGTGTGTGAAGAAGACCTTGTTTTAGTGACAAGGAGGGCTCTACTGTGCGTGGAGAAAACCTGTTTTATTACAGAGGTATTCCCGTGTAAATGCGCATTATTTGGCAAAGTACTAAATTAATATTAATTGAGATGCCAATCGTCAGATGTAAATGCATGATGAAAGTGTTCCAGGACAGGGTCCTGAAGTACTATAGATACCAGGACAGGGTCCTGAAGTACTACAGATACCAGGACAGGGTCCTGATGAAAGTGTTCCAGGACAGGGTCCCGAAGTACTATAGATACCAGGACAGGGTCCCGAAGTACTATAGATACCAGGACAGGGTCCCGAAGTACTATAGATACCAGGACAGGGTCCCGAAGTACTATAGATACCAGGACAAGGTCCCGAAGTACTATAGATACCAGGACAGGGTCCCGAAGTACTATAGATACCAGGACAGGGTCCCGAAGAACTATAGATACCAGGACAGGGTCCCGAAGTACTATAGATACCAGGACAGGGTCCCGAAGTACTATAGATACCAGGACAGGGTCCCGAAGTACTATAGATACCAGGACAGGGTCCCGAAGTACTATAGATACCAGGACAGGGTCCCGAAGTACTATAGATACCAGGACAGGGTCCCGAAGTACTATAGATACCAGCACCGGGTCCCAAGGTACTATAGATACCAGCACCGGGTCCTGAAGTACTATAGATACCAGCACAGGGTCCTGAAGTACTATAGATACCAGGACAGGGTCCTGAAGTACTATAGATACCAGGACAGGGTCCTGAAGTACTATAGATGCCAGGACAGGGTCCTGAAGTACTATAGATACCAGGACAGGGTCCTAATGAAAGTGTTCCAGGACAGAGTCCTGAAGTACTATAGATACCAGGACAGGGTCCTGATGAAAGTGTTCCAGGACAAGGTCCCGAAGTACTATAGATACCGGGACAGGGTCCCGAAGTACTATAGATACCAGGACAGGGTCCCGAAGTACTATAGATACCAGGACAGGGTCCCGAAGTACTATAGATACCAGGACAGGGTCCCGAAGTACTATAGATACCAGGACAGGGTCCCGAAGTACTATAGATACCAGGACAGGGTCCCGAAGTACTATAGCTACCAGGACAGGGTCCTGAAGTACTATAGCTACCAGGACAGGGTCCTGAAGTACTATAGCTACCAGGACAGGGTCCTGAAGTACTATAGATACCAGGACATGGTCCTGAAGAACTATAGATACCAGCACAGGGTCCTGATGAAAGTGTTCCAGGGTCCTGAGATAGAATTAAAAAATATTCCTGCAGGATAGAAAAATATTGTAAAAGAAAATGTATTAATCAATGGACTGGTAAAACAGTTGGTTATGATTGGGAAACCAGCTATACATTTAAAACCTTAAATGTGCATAGGAGGAACTACCATGTGGGTACAAAATCAAAAATGACAGAGTAATTCAAAAATATTTTGATGAGAAGAAATGACTCCTTTTTAATTATAAGAAAGGAAGACGTTCCTAACCAAATACTATTTGTTTTTGTTTCCTGAGTGTATTGACGAGAGATTCATATTATGGACGGACGATGAACCCTATCAGGCCCAACTGGCTGCACTGTGTGATCGCATTAAGGAACATTACCCACCAATGACTGATTGGTCAGCCATCCAGTTGCACACAGAATGTATACATTTATATATTTTATTCAACATTTCTTAAACTAAGCAAGTCAGTGAAGAACATATTCTTATTTACGATGACGGCCTAGGAACAGTGGGTTAACTGCCTTGTTCAGGGGCAGAACGGCAGATTTCTTTACTTGTCAGCTCGGGGATTCGATCTAGCAACCTTTCGGTTACTGGCCCAATGCTCTAACCACGCTACCTGCTGCCCCAGAAAGCCAAAGAGTCACTGGAGGACTACATTGGAAAACCGTGACAGATTAGGTGGACGAATCAGGAGGTTGACGCTGAACCCTGGCCGTGTGGACAGTGTCAACGTGATGATTGTCCTCTTTGTACAGACGACAGGTGTACTCCTGTGTAACTTTTCAAATGACTTGTAACTGTTTAAATGATTCCCATAAGAATGTTTTGTACCATGTGAAGGTAAAAAAAATGGCTCAACAGAAGCCCTTTACAAAGACAATGTAGTAGTGTAAGAAAGCCCTGTCCTACAATGTTTTATATTTTGCTTGGTTGAAGTTTTGAAGAATGTAGTCTTTTTCTTCCTTTCTGATTAAAATTTCCACGACAGTTAGCAAACCTGGCACCAGGGTTGGAGTCAATTCCATTTCAATTCAGCCACTTCAGGGGATGAAGTGAAAAGGAATGGAACCCAATCCTGGTTTATACATGATAACATCCTACAGAGTTTTAAGCACATTCAGCTGCAGGCACAGAGACTCCAAGCGTCTCATCCTCACCGGTTTGCCCAGGCAGTTGCTGTCCTTGAGTAGGTCATAGACCCTGTGGGCCTTCTCTCTCTGCCGGGCCACTTGGGCATCCTGGCCCGACATGGCAAAGTAGGGCAGGATGTTAACCATGATCTTAGGGAAGCAGTTGGCCAGCAGCTTCTTCCAGTCCTTACCCAGGAGGGTGCTGATGGACTTCACCTGCTTAAAGTCATCCAGGAAGACCAGGTGTGGGATAAGGACCTGATAGGAGGAGCTGGGATAAAACAAAGAAACAACAAATAAATCGATAGATGCATCATTCCTTCTTTCCTTAAGGTGAACTGACATGATTGAATAGGTGAAAGCAATATGGTAGAAACTCTACTTTCACCTCAATTCTGTCAGATTAGTAAATTCACAAAAAGTCATTTTATGGACATAAAACGTATGGGATGCGCCGAATTTGAATAGTAACTGAATTAAATAAAGGTGAAATAAAAAAATACAATAAATATAGCAGGTGCAGAACTTACCGTGAAATGCTTACTTACAAGCCCTTAACCAACAATGCAGTGTGAAGAAAATGTTTACTAAATAAAGTAAAAAATGTCATGTAGAACATAAACTAAGCGTGTGCACCTACCTGTAGAAGTCCTTGAGAGTGGCGTGGTTGAGCAGAGTGTAAGGGAAGGACTCCAGAGTGTAGCCATGCTGGCCCAGCCACTCTGCCACCAGGTAATCCAGGTGAGAGCTGACAAACCCCTCTACACTCCTGTAGCCCAGAGCTCTGGACACACTGCCCAGGACCTAGAGGGGGTGAGAGACAAACCAGGTTAACATTCAGTCTATCAATATCATAGCATATTGATACAGTAGTCAGAGAGATACTGTATGTAGTGATGGTAGAAAGCAGTTGTGTAAAGTACTTAAGTAAAAATACTTGAAAGTACTACATAAGTAGTTTTGGGGTATCTGTACTTGACAACTTTTACTTTATTACATTCCTAAAGAAAAGTATGTACTTTTTACTCCATACATTTTCCCTGACACCCACAAGTACTCAATACATTTCGAATGCTTAGCAGGACAGGAAAATTGTCAAATTCACACACTTATCAAGAGAACATCCCTGGTCATCCCTACTGCCTCTGATCTGGCGGACTCACTAAACACATGCTTAGTTTGTAAATGATGTCAGTGTTGGAGCATGCCCCTGGATATCCGTGAATAAATAAAAACATGAAAATGATGCCATCTGAATTGCTTAATATAAGGAATTTGAAATGATTTCGACTTTTACTTTTGATATTTAAGTATATTTTAGCAATTACATTTACTCAAGTAATATTTTACTGGGTGACTTTCACTTGAATCATTTTCTATTAAGGTATGTTTACTTTTACTCAAGTATGACAATTGGGTACCTTTTCCACCCCTGGTGGAAAGGGAAAGTTAGCCACATTCACTATAAAGTGCTTTCAGTTTAAGAAACATGAATACAAAACATAATAATTGATGAGACCGTAAATATATGTAGCCAAATGATTTTCCCTTACCTTTTTGATGAGTGGCTCCTCTATGTTGTTCTCCTTGTAGGACTGGAAGAGGGCGAAGAGGGACTGTTTCTCACAGACGGGGCTGCAGCACAGTACCACCGACAGACTCTTCAGCAGCGTGGCCTTGCGGTTAAAGGTCTCGTCACTCAGGTCTTCAGGAGAGCTGTTCTTCTGTTACACACCAGGGAGAGCAGAGGGATAGTGAGACGGACTGGCCATAACTTCTGTCAGAGTAACATGTGAAAGACAGGTTTTACCTGGAGCCTCATCCCTTCTTGGGCTTTCAGGTAGACGTTCTCAAAGGCTGTCTGCTGGCATTTCAGAGGAAGCATCTTTCTCTTCTCCAAGCTGTCCGGTGTCATCTCCAAAAACAGCCTATGGATGGAAGAGAGCATGCATGGTAGACATGTCAAACATGTAAATATTTACTTTTTAACTTGAGACATTAGCCTCTGTGATTGAATTAAGGCTGGTGAGAGAGTGTTCTGTCGGTAAAAACCAACCTTTCCACTGTCATGGCTGCAAGCATTCGTACATGATGGTGAGAGTCAGACAGGTGGGACGGGAGGATGACGGACACTGGAAGCTCCTCCTCCCTCAGGGTAAGGACCGCCCACTTACAGCAAGGGTCAGCCTGACATAGGGGCAGAGACAGGGAAGTAAATCTTTGATGTTATTACGCTCTATCTACCTAAAGACAGGGTGGTTATCATGGGCAGTTACTATGCTGTGATTTTAAAACATTGTGAGCTCACCTCCAGTAGAGCCAGTAGACAGTGAATTAATGCCACCTTTACAATTGCTGTGCATTTCCCCGTTCTGCCCAAAATGCTAGAAGAGACCATTAAAAAGTTGGAAGTTCAATTCTAGAACAAAGAACCAGAATGATTGTGAAGTCAAAATACAAAAATGGAGACTTTGGTGCTGACCAGAATCCAGAGACCACTTGGATCAGAGCTCCCTGGACATGTCTCATGTCATTGTGCTGGTCCTGGGTACGGCCCAGACTACGGATAGACGGTAGCAGACCCAGCAGCACTGCAGCACAGACCTCCTGGTCCTGGCGGTACAATGAGCAAAGATCCCTGCAAGCACAAAAAAGTCCTAACGTCTCCAGCACCTACTGTATAGCATAGTATACTTGACAGCTACTGTATAGCATAGTATACTTGACACCTACTGTATAGCATAGTATACTTGACACCTACTGTATAGCATAGTATACTTGACACCTACTGTATAGCATAGTATACTTGACACCTACTGTATAGCATAGTATACTTGACACCTACTGTATAGCATAGTATTACTTGACACCTACTGTATAGCATAGTATGCCATACAACTCTCCTTCCGTGGCCTCCAATTGCTCTTAAATACAAGTAAAACTAAATGCATGCTCTTCAACCGATCGCTACCTGCACCTACCCGCCTGTCCAACATCACTACTCTGGACGGCTCTGACTTAGAATACGTGGACAACTACAAATACTTAGGTGTCTGGTTAGACTGTAAACTCTCCTTCCAGACCCATATCAAACATCTCCAATCCAAAGTTAAATCTAGAATTGGCTTCCTATTTCGCAACAAAGCATCCTTCACTCATGCTGCCAAACATACCCTTGTAAAACTGACCATCCTACCAATCCTCGACTTTGGCGATGTCATTTACAAAATAGCCTCCAATACCCTACTCAACAAATTGGATGCAGTCTATCACAGTGCAATCCGTTTTATCACCAAAGCCCCATATACTACCCACCATTGCGACCTGTACGCTCTCGTTGGCTGGCCCTCGCTTCATACTCGTCGCCAAACCCACTGGCTCCATGTCATCTACAAGACCCTGCTAGGTAAAGTCCCCCCTTATCTCAGCTCGCTGGTCACCATAGCATCTCCCACCTGTAGCACACGCTCCAGCAGGTATATCTCTCTAGTCACCCCCAAAACCAATTCTTTCTTTGGCCGCCTCTCCTTCCAGTTCTCTGCTGCCAATGACTGGAACGAACTACAAAAATCTCTGAAACTGGAAACACTTATCTCCCTCACTAGCTTTAAGCACCAACTGTCAGAGCAGCTCACAGATTACTGCACCTGTACATAGCCCACCTATAATTTAGCCCAAACAACTACCTCTTTCCCAACTGTATTTAATTTTAATTTATTTATTTATTTTGCTCCTTTGCACCCCATTATTTTTTATTTCTACTTTGCACATTCTTCCATTGCAAAACTACCATTCCAGTATTTTACTTGCTATATTGTATTTACTTTGCCATCATGGCCTTTTTTGCCTTTACCTCCCTTCTCACCTCATTTGCTCACATTGTATATAGACTTGTTTATACTGCATTATTGACTGTATGTTTGTTTTTACTCCATGTGTAACTCTGTGTCGTTTTATCTGTCGAACTGCTTTGCTTTATCTTGGCCAGGTCGCAATTGTAAATGAGAACTTGTTCTCAACTTGCCTACCTGGTTAAATAAAGGTCAAATAAATAAATAAATAAATAAAAATACTTGACACCTACTGTATAGCATAGTATACTTGACACCTACTGTATAGCATAGTATACTTGACACCTACTGTATAGCATAGTATACTTGACACCTACTGTATAGCATAGTATACTTGACACCTACTGTATAGCACAGTATACTTGACACCTACTGTATAGCATAGTATACTTGACACCTACTGTATAGCATAGTATACTTGACACCTACTGTATAGCATAGTATACTTGACACCTACTGTATAGCATAGTATACTTGACACCTACTGTATAGCATAGTATACTTGACACCTACTGTATAGCATAGTATACTTGACACCTACTGTATAGCATAGTATACTTGACACCTACTGTATAGCATAGTATACTTGACACCTACTGTATAGCATAGTATACTTGACACCTACTGTATAGCATAGTATACTTGACACCTACTGTATAGCATAGTATACTTGACACCTACTGTATAGCATAGTATACTTGACACCTACTGTATAGCATAGTATACTTGACACCTACTGTATAGCATAGTATACTTGACACCTACTGTATAGCATAGTATACTTGACACCTACTGTATAGCATAGTATACTTGACACCTACTGTATAGCATAGTATACTTGACACCTACTGTATAGCATAGTATACTTGACACCTACTGTATAGCATAGTATACTTGACACCTACTGTATAGCATAGTATACTTGACACCTACTGTATAGCATAGTATACTTGACACCTACTGTATAGCATAGTATACTTGACACCTACTGTATAGCATAGTATACTTGACACCTACTGTATAGCATAGTATACTTGACACCTACTGTATAGCACAGTATACTTGACACCTACTGTATAGCATAGTATACTTGACACCTACTGTATAGCATAGTATACTTGACATATGAATCTAGAAACAGAGGCATTTCTTACGCCAGAGGTCTGAGGAGTGAGTCAAACTCTTCAGCTGCCAGCGATGTGTCCTCAGCAGGTAGTTTCTTCAGAAGGACCAGGTACTGAGGGGGGACAGGAAAATAATGAACTATTAGTATTCCATGTTAGAGATACAAGATCATCATCAGTCTTCATTTCCAACATGATTGGTAGGGAACAACGATTAGCTGTGCAACATTGACCCCACTACACAGTCCTGGTCACTCACCATGTTGAGGTGTAGTGGCTTGGTGCAGTCTATCTGCTCCAACATCAGTAGTAACCTGCGGCGAACCTCCACTGGTTTGAAAGAGAGCCCGTGGATAAACTCAGCCGATACACACAGGGACAGAAACTCTAGACTGGCCAAGATGGCTAAATCCTGCTGGGCCAAATGCTCCTCAGCCAGTAGGCTTTTAGCATCTAGGAGAAGATAAGAGTATTTAAATGACCATCTGGTCACTGGTTGATTCCTAGAAATGCATGGAGGACAATGCCTGGTCTGATTATCATCTGCCAAGCCCCTACCTCTGGAAATATCTCATTGATCTGAAAGAATCAGATGGGGTGTACACAATGTCAATAGCTCCACCTCTATTATCCTGGCATAGTGGCTGATGCTGAGGGGTTAATTTTACATGTGGCATATACGAGGGATATCATCCACTTGCCAAAACCACACTGGGTGTCATTGGGGTCCACATTCTGTCTGTGAGTCCCCTTAGATGTGCTGGTCTGTGGTCCGTCTCCATCATCAAACAGGTCAATATCCTCCTGCTGCTCAGCCTGTGTCCTCGTCATGTCCCAGTCCTCATCTGTGATCTCCTCCTCAATCCCCACACTACCTCTCTTACAGGAGCTGTTCAGCTGTGAGTTAGAAACAGAGACACAGGGTGAGCTTACATAATTCAGATCATTATAGAGTGGTTAAACAGGTCCAAATGATGGTTATTCAAATGGTCAAAATGATGGTTCATGGGACAGAAAGCAAACTCTCCATGACTCACCAACAGTTTGCATATTTCTGCCAGTTCAGTCAAAAGTCTCGCAGGGAAAATCTTCATGAACAAGTTGCAAGAGACAGAGCTCATACTGTCCTGTGGGAGAGGATATGTGGAAGTCAATGAAAGTACAGATAGAGAGCCAGATTTTAAACACAGATGTTGATGGTGGTGATAACTACGAGGAAGAATGCTTGTCTTACCTTAACCCCTCTGTTGACACACTGTGTGCACAGCCGCATGACAGACCTGAGTGTGGTCATTGTCCCATCCTCTGCCATCTTCACCTTCACATTAGATATGTACTCACTAAAATCCTGGACCAGTGCCTTCGAAAAGCCGAAAGAATATACAATGAATTACATATATGTGGATTTTCTGCAGGCATTAAAGAAATGTTATCAACCCGTTCAGACTACCTTGGCCTTTAGGAAGAGTTGGGAATGGCAGGCTTCTTCCTCAGTCAGGAGACCAGTAGAGACATATCCTGCTAAAACGCCAGTAAGGAGACTTGAACAACGAACCAGGCATTCTGGTGGTGTGGTCTGAGACTGAGGAGAAAACACACACAGTACTTAGTTTGAACATACACCAACTCACACAACCATGGTTCTAACATAGGCATTCACTCACATCTGGGGAGTAGCAGTTGAGTAGGTGGTCAGCCACAGACAAGAGGCCCTGCTCCAGCTTGTGTTTAAGGCTGGGGACAACAGTGAGCTGGGTGCCGGCTGAGGACACCATCACTTTCGCCATGGGGTTAGAGGGCATCTCGTCAAAGCTGAACTGCAGGTACATGCTCTCAATCTCACTCAGGGAACCTTTAACTTCCACTTGTGCTTGCTCTTGCATCACAGCACTTTAGGCAGAAGGAAAGGTTGAAGGCGGCATGAATTCTATGGAGTTATGTTGACACTGATGACAATATGGTTGAATTTATCGGTTTTAGATAAATATTTCCCTCACCTCTCAAGTCCCTTTGCTCCAAGGAGAAACATAATGCCAGCTCGGGTGTCTTTGAGGGTCAAAGGCACAAGGATTCTGGGGATGAGGTTATGAGGAAAATCCCTGTGAAAAGAGGAATAAGACAAACTCTTATTAGGAATGTGTTAAAACAATTACAGATGTAAAACATTGTACCAAAACAAAATAATCCCACTAGTAAATAACAGCTGGTGCACGATATCTAAGGAAGTCTCAAAGTTTTGCTCGCCTGAGGAAGAGTATCTTATGATAAGCTGTAGACCACACTACCTACCGAGAGAGTTTTCATCTGTATTCTTTGTAGCAGTTTACGTACCACCACAGTCAGAGACTGGCACTAAGACAGCATTAAATGAGCTGTATTCCGCCATAAGCAAACAAGAAAACGCTCACCCAGAGGCGGCACTCCTAGTAGCCGGGGACTTTAACGCAGGGAAAATTAAATCAGTTTTACCAAATTTCTATCAGCATGTACAGTGGGGAGAACAAGTATTTGATAACCTGCAAAATCGGCAGTGTTTCCTACTAACAAAGCATGTAGAGGTCTGTAATTTTTATCATAGGTACACTTCAACTGTGAGAGACAGAATCTAAAACAAAAATCCAGAAAATCACATTGTATGATTTTTAAGTAATTAATTTGCATTTTATTGCATGACATAAGTATTTGATACATCAGAAAAGCAGAACTTAATATTTGGTACAGCAACCTTTGTTTGCAATTACAGAGATCATACATTTCCTGTAGTTCTTGACCAGGTTTGCACACACTGCAGCAGGGATTTTGGCCCACTCCTCCATACAGACCTTCTCCAGATCCTTCAGGTTTCGGGGCTGTCGCTGGGCAATACGGACTTTCAGCTCCCTCCAAATATTTTATATTGGGTTCAGGTCTGGAGACTGGCTAGGCCACTCCAGGACCTTGAGATGCTTCTTACGGACCCACTCCTTAGTTGCCCTGGCTGTGTGTTTTGGGTCGTTGTCATGCTGGAAGACCCAGCCACGACCCATCTTCAATGCTCTTAGTGAGGGAAGGAGGTTGTTGGCCAAGATCTCAGATCTCAAATCAAAGATTTGGCATGGGTCCTCAGATCCTCAAAAGGCTCTACAGCTGCAGCATCGAGAGCATCCTGACTGGTTGCATCACTGCCTGGTAAGGCAACTGCTCGGCCTCCGACCGCAAGGCACTACAGAGGATAGTGTGTACGGCCCAGTACATCACTGGGGCTAAGCTTCCTGCCATCCAGGACCTCTAAACCAGGCGGTGTCAGAGGAAGGCCCTAAAAATTGTCAAAGACTCCAGCCACCCTAGTCATAGACTGTTCTCTATCCAACCACACGGCAAGCGGTACCAGAGTGCCAAGTCTAGGTCCAAGAGGCTTTTAAACAGCTTCTACACCCATGCCATAAGACTCCTGAACATTTAGTCAAATGGCTACCCAGACTATTTGCATTGCCACCCCCCCTCTTCACACCACTGCTAGTCTCTGTTGTCATCTATGCATAGTCACTTTAATAACTCTACCTACATGTATATAGTACCTCAACTAACCGGTGCCCCCACACATTGACTCTGTACCTGTACCCCCCTGTATATAGTCTTGCTATTGTTATTTTACTGCTGCTCTTTAATTACTTGTTACTTTTATCTCTTATTCTTAGCTGTATTTTTTTTAAACTGCATTGTTGGTTAGAGGCTCGTAAGTAAGCATTTCACTAAGGTCTACAGCGGTTGTATTTGGCACATGTGACTAATAAAATTTGATTTGATTTAGACAACACTAGCAGCGTGAATAAAAATGCGATATAAGCCCAGTGATAAACTGCCCACCTGCAGATGACGGGGTGTGGTCTTGAGCTCTCCTCTGCCTCTTCACTCTGTTCATTCATCAGCAGCCAGCTTATGATGTTCTCCTTGAGGCTGGGTGGCCCGACCCCCTCCACGGCCCCTGCATGGTCCCACCCAGTGCCCAGGCTCTTAAGAACAGGACACTTGAGGAGGGCCTGGGCCAAACACAGAGCAGCAGCACTGCAGACATAGAGACAGAGGATGAAATCGTCCTTCAGAGATAAAAACATAAAGCACTATAGTTTGCAAAGAGTAAATTAGTAAATCAAATGTTGAGGAAGTGACTTTATACGAAAAAATCATTCATCAAAGCCAAGGACTCACTCAGAGGGCTTGCAGGCCGAGCCAGAGAAGAGCTTCCAAAGCTCTCTGTCAATGGGAATGAAGGCTCCCTGGAGGATGGTGGACAGCAGGGCCAGACTGAGGGCCTCAGTCTGGGGGGAGCTGACCCCCCGTAGAGCCAGGGCCCAGACACGGCCCCACAGCCTGCCCAGTTCAGCCCTGTAGGATTGGGCCCTCTCTGGGTGTGTGGCCTGGCAGCGAGCCACCTCCCTCAGGCAGCGCAGCACGTAGGGCCCCCTGTCACCCCGCCGCTGCTCCCCCAGCAGCTGGCAAAGGACGGATAGCAGAGGAACCAGCTCCTGGCCAGGCACCATGGAGGGGTACTTAGAGGTCAACACTGATGTGATCTGTAACCTAGATAGGAACATTGTATTGTTGAGTTGGGGAACACAGAGGATATGGAGCTGTGAAGAGTTTGATTGTACTAAATATACGGATATTTGGCAAGTTAATGAGCACTGAACCTTGGTGTGATATTGTCTTTTCTCACCATGGTATGACGTCAAAGTCACTATGGTGTGGCTGCAGGTGGTCTCGGAGAACCTCCCAGCCCAAGTCAATGCGTCTACGCTTGCTGGGCGTGCCGTGTGGACTGCCTCTCTGGGTGGCTCTGAGGTGGGCCTGAGTCACCTCCAGCATCTGGAAGTTACAATCCTCGCTAAAGAGCTGAGAAACAGTCAAACACCCAAAACATGAAGATGAGACCAACAATACTAAAATCATCCATTTTCATTCTTAAAAACAGGAGAACTATGTCAGATGATGTCAGCACAGCTCAGGTTTTAGTCTTGAACTAAATGAAGTCAAGATGGAAAAATGAAGGATCTTAGCTTTATCACCTGATGGCAGATTTCTGCAGTCAGCTCCATAAGGTTCTCCTTCACAGCGATGTGGCGCGACCCTGTGGCATATTTCCCCCGGCTCCCAATCTGGCTGATCTCACTCACCAGGGCATCATACAGGTTATAGAGTAGACTCTGCCATTTGACCCAGTCCTCAGCGTAGGCTCCTGGAATATTGAGGGGTGGAATGGTCAAGAAAAGTTGTCAGATGGGCTGTATCAATCATAATCTATAATATAATTCTACTTCAAGGGTTTCCGTGATGAAAACACTTCACACTTGTCTGTTGTTCCACCATTTTTCATCGTTCAACATCGAAACAGATTCATAAAGACAATGGTGTTTTTTCACTTTTCAGTCTGTCCACAAAATTCCAGCCATACCTGTGTCTTGTGTCTTTGATCCTTTGGGATGATGTACACAGAGCTGCAGGTTGAAGAACTCTACTATCTCCTCTTTGAGAGTGGTGCTGGGCCTCATCTGTGTCCACACATAGAGCACAGAGGGCAGGAGCTCCTCACCCAGCCGACACACCCTCATACGGCAGTTCATGGCAGCAGACCTCAGGAAGACGTTCAGAGCAGAGACCAAGTGCTCCACCACTGCCAAGTGTCTCTCCTGCCTGGAGAGAACATACCACATGCAGTGTAATGGATGAAGTCTCTTGACGGTAGGTCTTACTGTAGACCAGAGGAGGCTGGTGGGAGGAGCTATAGGAGGACAGGCTCCTTGTAATGGCTGGAATGGAATCAATGGAACAGTATCAAACATATAATGGAAACCACATGTTTGACGCCGTTCCATTTATTCAATTCCAGCCATTACAATGAGCCCGTCCTCCTATAGCTCCTCCCACCAGCCCCCACTGCTGTAGACACAATTTCTAAGAGTTCCGTTTAGTAGGTTTACACATTAGACAACTTACACCTACAGTCTCTGAGGCGCATAACTACTGGACAATGACTGTGGCAAGTAGCAACTCCCTTGCATGATACAGGTCACCTCTCGCAGTTATTGTCATCGTACCTGGCATTGAGCAGTGCTCTGGAGAAGAAACTGAAGAGTGTATGGCTGAAGCCCTCAGTCTGCAGACAGCAGCCCTGGACTGCAGTGTGGATGATCCTGCTCACAAGCACACGATTTATGGCCTTGGAGGAACCAGTGAAAAGGCCACAATACAGATCCAGCAAATCTAGATGAATATTAGAGAATGAATTGTTTAGAAACTCACAAGAATGAAATCCATATCTGGACAATGCATTGCATTGCGGACCCATGACCTCAATCAAGCATTTACCATTGTGTTTGTTTGTATTTTCTATTACTAGCTGCAATTACTCCAAAACATCACCAATTACTTCCCCCTAACATTCATAGATTACATTCAACAGGGGTGGCAGGTAGCATAGTGGTTAGTGTTGGGCCAGTAACCGAAAGGTTAGCTTCATCACCTGAAGGCAGATTTCTGCAGTTAGCTCAAGGTAAAAAATGTGACACTGTAAAAATATGTCATTTTGCCCCTGAACAAGGCAGTTACCCACTGTTCCCTGGTCGGCCGTCATTGTAAATAAGAATTTGATCTTAACTGACTTGCCTAGTTACATTAAAAAACAATAAAAAAGTCTCTGCTGTATTGAGAGAGGAACAATAAAAACCACTGACTGTGCCACTGCTGCTGGGTGATGTCACACCAGTACTTGCGGACAGACAGGATGTTCTTGAGCAGGATGCTGCTGTAGTCCTCCCCATAGGCCAAGCAGCTGAATGAGCTCCGCAGCACCTCCATCACATGATTCAGGAGCTCGCCACAATTCAGCCGAGGCCCTCCTGTAGGGAGAGAAGTGGAGGGTTAAAGTACCCAGAGTGACTACAATAAAGTCAGTACATCCAAAATGGAACTACTTTTCATCAGAGCCCTACAGGCCCTTGTCAAAAGTAGTGCACTATATAAGGAATAGTGAGCCATTTCAGACACATATTGGTGATTCCCCTTGCCACTTTATTGTTAAGCCAATTGGTTTTAGTTTTGTCTTGCCTTCACCTACTCAACATGGCATCTTATTGGCTGGTTTGTGTGACTTGCTTGAGGGAGGATGTTTAAGTTAGAATCGTCCCAGTGAACAAGCACCAAACCAGCATTAGGTTGTTGGTTGCAAAGCACACGTCAAAAGTGATTTTTATACTCCCAAGTAATGATTTGAATGTACCATTTATTTGTACATCACACAAGATTAAGCGTTTTTTGTGCATTTTGTTGTAGAGAATTCCAGCTAGCAACTTACTGTGTCTGGTGTGGGGGTTTTGTGTATTTTGTACAGTTCTTGAGTGCAGATTGAATCGTGCATTGCATGACGTGCAATTTTGTGCTACTTATCAGGTACATTGTTGAAAATATTACATTGTGTATTGTAATCGTTGTATTATTCTGGTAACTACGTTCCCCAGTGAACAAGCACCGTTCTTCTGGATCGGATCATCCTTCGCTGGATTTCCATCTCAGGTTGCCCTTGGAGAATCACGTAAGACTTTGCTAGTGCAGTTTATGGCAATATCGCGTTTCGCCATAAGAGGGTGGTAGTGTGACATTTTTTGATTACTAAAGTTGGTGATTTCTCTTATCGAGACTTTCTATATTGATTGGAACTTTCTTTTCACGGATAAACGATAACTTTTGTGTTACTTGTTTATTTGCAATTCTAGTATATATCTGGTATAACTAGGCTGGGTTTTTACCAGTGTAAATGTTACATTTTGAGGTGAGTTTTTATTTATTTTATTTTAAAATGTTTTGCATTTTTGTTTTAGTGTGTTGATTTCCCATTATTAAGATGGAAGGTGAGGTGTTGGGAGAGGTAGGGGTTTCCTGACATTTAATCTGTCACCATCTGTTGGTAGGGGTTCAGCCAGAATTCTGGTTGCTTCTACACACATGCCTAAACAGGAGAGTTTTGGAGGTTTCGATGATAGTTTCAACAGGGAAACAAACAAGGATGTGAATGAAAGAGGTTTGCCAAATACAGGGAGCTATGAAATCTCCATCGATTTCATAGCAGACATTGTACAGCAGATTGGTCATTCCATTGGGGAAAACATTTCCTCCTGTTTGGAATCAAAGACAATTGTTGGACATGTTGGGGACAATGTTATGGGGAATGCATGTAGCTCTACGGTTATGGATGTTTTGGGCCTTAAACCTGGTATTGAAGTCTATCAAGGAGCCGGTGTACTTTAGAGGGGATGGCTCTGAAAAGTGCACAGTGCATGAGTGGCAGGATATGGTCATGGTTTACATGCGTAAGAGGGGCGTATCTGTGGTGGACCAAGCAGATGAGGTTATGCGTAGGCTTATGAGAAGGGCCCGCAATGTTGTTAAAGTGGGCATACGCAGCAATCCCTCTGTTGATTAATATAAAAGGCCCAAGTCCCATCTTGGGCCTTTACTGAAACAACATTTTAGTGACACTTCTATTTCAAGCATGTCCTTCACTGACTTTTATGCCACATTACCACTGACTGATGAACCATTCGACTATTGGCTCAGACTAAACAGGGCTATGGAGGTTGCTGAAGATTGTCTAAAAAGACACAAGAAAAGTGTTGAAGACCCATCTTGTGAGCTCACAGTCATGTTCCTCAGACATTGCCCTAACGCTGAACTGTCGCTTATCTTTAAGTGCAAGCCATTACAGCAGTGGACCGCTGCAGATGTTCATGAGAGGTTGGATGAATACAGAAGGGAGCGGAGGTACTCTCACTTATCTAAGGTGACCCCAGCCATCGTAACAATGAAGCAGGAAGTTGGTGCTGTCAGGCCGCTCACCATGCCTGTTGTGGGGCTCCACATGGAATCACCGAATGCGGTGCCTTCTCCAGACCAGGCTACTCAGGGCTCAGTGCCGAGGGCTCTGAGCCGATGGAATGTACCCTTACAATGCTGGAGCGTGTGCTGGAGCAGAGGCCACAACAGTCTCACCGTTAGTTTCAAAAAGGGAATAGGAACAAATTGAGGTCTAATGGGACATGTGAAGTGTGCGGGGATGCTGGACATGATACTTTCACTGCAGGGCCAATCACCTCTGCTTTCTTTGTCATGTAGCTTGCCACGCACACTCTCAGTGCCACAAGGCCCTGAGCACAGCTGTTGGAGTCCCTACAGTAATCACGGCTCAGCTCACGGAAAACTAGTAGACTTGCATGTAGAAGGGGAGAGTTTTTGGCCTTTCGTAGTCCCCATCAGTGAGAGATGTTGATTTGGAGTCTGTATATAAGTGTTTGTGATGAAATGAGACTGAGAATAGTATCATGATGCAGAACTCAGTGACTTTCCCTATATGATGATTTATTCTATGCCAAGGTGTTAATAGGAGGAGAAGTGGAAGTGAGAGCTATGCTTGACAGTGGGTCGATGGCTTGTACCTTGAACTCTAGGGTCTTATCTGAGCTGTTGCGTGCAGGAGTGTTAAACTCCATCATTGAGTACTACAGAGGTAGCTTTGGTTGGTTATGGTGGGACGAAGATGAGGCCTTTGGGAGTATGTGAGCTGGAGATGTACGCCTGTAGTTTTGCTGTGTCTACACTGGTGGTTGAGGGCCAGAGTGATGACCTCATCTTGGGCAGAAATCTCCTAAAGCACTTAATTCGCCACCTGAAGACTAATGGAGATTTCTGGAAGAGGGTTTATACTCCTGTGTGTGACGGGGGTGAGGAGAGCAAGCTAATCAACATGATGGTTATGTGGAGAGATGGAGAGACAGTGAAGTACCTGACAAAGTTGGAACTTTGAGACTGAAAGGGGCTGTAACTCTAGAGCCTATGCAGGAACACTTAGTCTTAGGCAGACCACGAAACTCAGAATCTATCAGCTGGCAGTGCTGTTCTCATTGAGCCCAGCAGTTCAAGGTCAACACCAAGGTCAATCCTGGTAGGGAGGATGGTAGATATGTTGCGGGGGGATGGGTGGCTCCCTGTTAAAGTGATAAACCCTTCTCAGAAGACATTGAGACGAAACACCAGTTTAGCCAATGTCTTTCCTTACATGGATCTAGAGGACCTTTGACTGTGTGAATGATGATTCACCAGCAGCTTTACAGCACCACGTGCAGAGAATGGCTGACATACTCACTGACTGCTAAGATGATTTGACTCTGCCTGATGACGGTTCCAACCGAGTTGATGATACTGACGGACCTGACAGTTCAAACAGTCCTGGGGTCTTACGTGACTTAGGTTTGACTGATATTGACATTGACTCCTGTCAAGTGTCTTCTGCTGGCAAGAAGAAACTCATCCAGCTCATAACTGAGTACCAGTCCATCTTTTCCAGGCACAAGTTGGATTGTGGAAAAGCTACCGGATGTTTTTATCGCAGTCGACTGAGTGGTGAGAAACCCTTTCGGATGCCATATGGATGCCTTTCACCAAATCATTATGAGAAGCTTAAGCAAGCGTTGAATAAGATGGAATAACGTGAAATCATAAGGAAGTCCAGTAGTGAGTTCGCCTCACCCATGTCCTTGTCTGGAAGAAGTCTGGAGACCTGAGACTCTGTGCTGATTTTCGTCTGATCAATGCACGCACCATCAAAGATGCCCACCCACTCCCTCACCAGGCTGACTCACTGGCTGCTTTAGGTGGAAAAGCCTTTTTCTCGACAATGGCTACTACAATGTGGATGTGCATGAGGATGACCGGAGATTCACAGCTTTTACGTCGCCATTTGGATTGTACGAATACAACCGCATGCCACATGGGTAATGTAATAGTCCTGCAACCTTTATGAGGATGATACTAAACATCTTTGAGGATCAGAACTTTTTTGGCCTGCTGTGTTACCTTGATGATGTCTTGGTCTATGCGCCCACTGAAGATCTGGCTATACAACGCCTGGAAATGTTTTTTGAGCGTCTCAAGACTCAGAACCTGAAGTTGGCGCCAAAACAGTGTCACTTTATACAGAAGTCTGTGAAGTTTCTGGGGCATATCATTAGTGCGGATGGTGTAGCTACAGACCCTGAGAAGGCGAGGACCATTACAGGAGTGACAGAAGCTGTTCTGATGTAAGATGGCACTAACATTGAGGTCATTCATTGGGACAGTGGTGTATTACCAACAGTTCATTGATGGTTACTCGACCATCACAAAGTCTCTCTTTGGATGGACAACTGGATACAAGGCTCCACGCTGGAAAAAGAAGTGACACTCACATGTCAGGAAGTTGACTGCTGCCGACCGGACAGCAGAATGCAGACAGGCCTTATTACAGCTAAAGCAAGCCTTACTGGACTAGATTTTGTTGGTCCTACCCCAACTTCGACAAACACTTTGTACTCTCAGCAACAGCTTAGGCGCTGTGCTGTCCCAGGTACAGGAACAAGAAGCTACAGCGAAACCTATAGCCTTCGCGAGCAAGACCCTCAGTTATGTGCAGTCAAGGTATCCTGCGCACAGGCTCAAGTTCTGTGACAAGTTCCACCACTGGTTACGGAGTCAGCTGTTTGCTTTATTGACGGATAATAATCCCTTGACATACATCCTGACCAAAGCAAAGCTTGATGCTTGTGAACAGAGATGGGTCGCCAAGCTGGCACCGTATGAGTTTGACATCCCTGGGCCAAAAATTGTTGTTGCAGATGCTTTGAGCAGAGAGCTCTTCATACGCACTCCATAGACTGACAAGGATTCGGTACGAGACCTTACTGGCTGAAGCGAACGCTGTGCGCACAGACAGAGTGCAAGGTGTGTTTCGCTGGTCCAACCACCCCTTTGACAAAGCCTCTGACACCAACGAGGTGGTTATTAGCTGCCAGGCTACTGTTGAACCCCCCATCTGGTGCTTTATCAAGACAAGAAGTTGCTGCGGTTCTTCATTCACACAGGTGCTTGTGATGTGGGCTCACATGCACTGCTGTTGCCACAGCTTCCGCAGGCTGTAATGCCATCAGAGCAGACAAATGTCAATGTCCTGCCATACAATCAACTGATGAGTAAGCAGCGTGATGAGCAGAGTGATCTTTGTGGAGAGGGGGAGAAGACCATCATGGAGAGACCGTGCCCATGAGTGTTGAGGTTTTGTGTCTTCTCAGAAGTTGGGACAAGTTGACCATGAGGATGGGTGTACTGTATCGTGTTTCGAAGAATGTGGTTACAAAGAGAAATGTATCTGTATGTGGTTCCAGCCTCCATGAAAGCGATGGTGTTGAAGGGTGACCATGATGAAGCTGGCCACCAGTGACAACAGAGAACAGTCTACCTGACAAGACAGAAGTTCTTCTGGCATGGCCTGGAGAGGGAGCTAAAGGAATATGTTGTGCTGCAGGAGATGCATCGTGAGCAAGACTCCTGATCCGGAAGTCAGAGCTCCTCTGGAGAGCATAATAACAACTGAGCCTCTCAAACTAGTGTGCATCGACTTTTGGTCTGCAGAAAATTCTTCAAACAAGTCCCTGGATGTGTTGTTACTGGCCACTTTACAAAGTTGTCTCATTCCGTATTGTGTCTGAACCAGTCTGCTAAGTCTGTTGCTTATCGGTTGTGGAATAAGTATTTCTGTGTCTACGGGGTGCCTCGCCATATACACTCGGATCAAGGAGCCAATTTAGAGCGCTTTAATAGCAGAACTCTTGAGGGTTGC
The DNA here is from genome assembly GCF_002021735.2 of Oncorhynchus kisutch. Taxonomy (NCBI): domain Eukaryota; kingdom Metazoa; phylum Chordata; class Actinopteri; order Salmoniformes; family Salmonidae; genus Oncorhynchus; species Oncorhynchus kisutch. The sequence continues at coordinate 25,685,675 of NC_034191.2, forward strand.
AGGTGTTCAGAAGTCTCACACCACGCCGTACCATCCGGTGGGGAACGGGTCTTGCGAAAGGATGAATAGGATGTTGGGAAACTTGATCCGGGCCCTGCCAACGAGAGCAAAGCACAGATGGCCTCGGGCGCTGAAGTCCCTTACGTTTGCGTACAAATTGTACGAGACCACAGGCTTTGTCCCTTTACTGTTAATTTTTGGGAGGACACCAAGACTGCCTGTTGATTGTCTTTGGCTCTGTCAGAGAACCCAGAAGTTGTCGGCTATGACCAGTTTGTTCAGCCCTTGAGGAGATATCTGAAAGAAGTCATGAATACAGTACACGCATCTGCAGCTAAGCAGTTGAAGAGGCATGTACGACAGAAGAGTCAGAGGAGCGCCCGTGGAGATTGGTGATCGAGTGTTGCTGGCTAACAAAGGGGAGCGCGGAAAGTAGAAGCTCGCTGACCTTTGGGAGGATACTGTCTATCTTGTCACTGGATTGAATGCTGACAGTTACACCTTTAATATTCAGAACAGCTCCACTGGACAGGAGAATATGGTATATCGCAACCTGATAATGCCAGTCAACTTTCTTCCTCTTCACCATGCTGCGGTTGATGATGGAACAGATGTCTAGATTAACAGAGTCTGAGGACCGCTTTGTGGTCTCAGCTGCCATGGAACTGCCGTGGTGATGAGGATGCTGAGTAGAGAACAAAAGTGTGGATGTCGGAGTTGCCTTCTGAAGGAACAGGTGACCCAAGCTTGGAGGGTGATGTGCGATCCTTGGATGCTCAGGACATTCCACCTTTGGATTCTATGGAAGATGTACTGCAGCTGGCAGATCTGCCTTGATCAGAGAGTCTTCAGGAATCTGACCCAGACCGTAACAGTGTAGTGAGTGAGCTAATTGACCAGTCTGCTTACAATATCCGTACTGACCTACCAAACTTGGACCATTCCTTACCTGATCAGCTACGCACTGACTGTGTTGACAGACCCACTATTGCAACAGTACACAACACTGTCACTCTTTATGCAGTTTAAGGTACTCTGGGTCGTATTAGGTAGGAAGATTATTTATACCAGTGTCAAGACTGACTGAGATTATGAATCAGCAGAAAGTTAGCTCTTGAAGGTTAATATGTGAATACAGAGGGTCAATGGTATTGACATCTTTTATTTGTTTTGACATTGTGACCATGATTAGAGGTTACAAGATGGTAATGTGACAAAGTCTCTTATGGTGGTTCCTTTTATTATGTGGTTGTTTTAAAGTAGTTGAGTGTAATTAACATGTAACAGACATTTTTACCTATGAGGGATATTGATCAATCACTTTTCACTCTAATTCTCATGGAGAATAGTATAACAACTGGAATATTTAGTGACTGTTTTAAAGCAGGGTCTGCATCTTCTGCATACGCAGCTTTACCTTTTAGTTTAATCTATTAGGTGGTCAAAATTTAAGAGTACTGTTACATGGACATTAGGCTCTATAGGTCTATGATTTTATCTGGTATATGATTCTCCAAACCCTTACTCTTGTTGGCACAGCGGATGAAGTATTTGACCAGGCTGCTGATCTCCTGCATCTTCTTCTGACGGTTGGCCTGTGTGGTGGCTGACACGTTGGCTTTCCCTGACTGGAGCAGCTCAGTCTCTTTCTGCAGATACTTCTGCAGAAACCTGAAAGAAAGGCAGTGAGAACGCAAACAGTGAGAACGCAAACAGTGACAACGCAAACAGTGACAACGCAAACAGTGAGAACTCAAAGCGATGGACTTACTCAAAAAAATAGTAGCCTGGCTACACCTTACACGGAACCCAAACCGGCTGTGCGCGTGCGCCATCATGTGCTATCGTGCATAAATATATTTTGTCCCCCTACATCAAATGCGATCACGACACGCAGGTTAAAATATCAAAACAAACATTGAACCAACTACATTAATTTGGACAGGTCAAAAAGCATTAAACATTTATGGCAATTTGGCTAGTTAGCTTGCACTTGCGAGCTATTTTGTCCTATTTAGCTAGCTAGCTGTTGCTAGCTAATTTGTCCTGGGATATAAACATTGAGTTGTTATTTTACCTGAAATGCACAAGGTCTTCTACTCCGACAATTAATCCACACATAAAACGGTCAACTGAATCGTTTCTAGTCATCTCTCCTCCTTCCAGGCTTTTCAATCGTTGAACTTATATGGTTATTGGCATCTAAACTTTCATAGTATTACCACGATGACCGGCAAAACAGTTCGTCTTTCAATCACCCACGTGGGTATAACCAATGAGGAGATGGCACGTGGGTACCTGCTTCTATAAACCAATGAAGAGATGGGAGAGGCAGGACTTGCAGCGCGATCTGCGTCAGAAATAGAACTGATTTCTATTTTAGCCCTTGGCAAAGCAGACGCGCGCGAGCAGTGTGGGTGCAATAATTGAATAACATGGAATTCTACATTGATTTTGCAATGCTCACGTCGCGTGCGTGAGCGGTGTGGTCAGCCTATTAGTCCCCTAATAGTGGGAATTGTGTAATACACATTGTAGGAAGCAATAGTACCTGAAGACTGCATTCCAGGTGAGCTGCTTGGAACTTTTAGCAGCTCTGGTTCCAGAAATGTGATCAAGCTCCTTCACTGTGTCAGGAGACCGGATGAGCTGTCTGAAGCGATCAGCCTCTTTCTGGATACAAGAACAGAATGTTCCATGTACAGACATTGAAATAGGCCTATTGATTCAATGCACTGATTTTATGAGTGAAATAAATTACCTTTCTCTCCGTTGCTTTGTCATTCTCTAAACCTCTGCAGCAGACAAGCAGCTCGTGAAGGACCAAGCTCATGATGCTCTAGGGTCGTGTATCAGGTTCCATCAACAGATTTGGGGGGGGCATGCATCTCTAAAAACAAATGATAATGACATGTATGAAGCATGATGTTGATGACAAGTTTGACAAATTAAACAGACATGATGCATTGATCAAACAAGTGTCAACAATTTCATCACTTTGGAAAGAGTGTAGCAAGCCTAGCTTCATAACAAATCATACTAATTCACAATGAATACTCCAGGTTGATGAAAAATAGCTAGCTAGCTAACTAGCAAGCTAAAGCTGCTGCAGTTAGCTTGCAATAATAGCAAGCATGGTATTGAATTCACACATAACACCAAAATAATAAATTTTAAAAGAGTCACATGTCAAACCCATCACATTTGATATTGATGCTCGGTTATTTCATACCTTAATGTTTATTATCCTCATATAAAGTGAAACTTCCACCAAAGATAGAAGGGATGTTGACGTGCGCACGCTGCAAAACCACGCCCCCCCCTCCACGGTTGAAAAATATATCACAACCGGGTCAAAGAGAAATCGCACGAGTGTCTAGTTTTTCTGGTGGTGGCAAAAGTGAGTCCATTGACTATAATAATAATCAGCTAAACAAACTACAATGACAAACTGACATCAGCTTATATGTAATTTCGTGGAAGTAACTTGAAATTTACTAAAAAACTGAAAGTGGACACTCACCATTTAAACACCATTTCCCATAATGCACATATGCTAAATATTATGGAAATTCCGGGTTACATGTGCTCGAGTTCCCCGCCTTTTCACAACTCGTAGGATGTTGCTTACACAACACACTGGATGTTTTGACAAATGTACTTGCTTTATTCGAGATTAAATGTATTCTTACCTGATTTGACAGAGAATGTAATTTGTAATTGTTGCAATAATTCGACATTGCAACCATGTTGCTTCCGTCTGACATGGCGCGTCTCGTTTTAGGTAAATCAAACTGGGTCCTGTTTGTGTTGCTAGCTAACCTAATGGCAGTAGCATGAAGCTAACTAATGTCAGATTGCTATCTGTAAGACCCTGCTGATGATATTGCAAGGAGAGCTGCACTGTAGTAAGCAAAAATCTAGATGATTTTGACAAGCTGAGCCTCCAATTCAGCTTCTCTCTTGTACACTGTTTTTACAGGATACCTGCAACAAGAGGGACTGTGTAATACAAGCCAGGCATTCATTCGCGAAAGCCCCAATTTGAAGGAGTACGCAGAACACAGCTCAGATGATGGAACTATTCCTGCTTGTGTGTTTGTAAGTTTGTTGTCAGTTCAGACTGCATATAGCTGTGTTCAACTCTGTCATTGTAATGACAATATCTAGCTACAGTAAGTTCTTTAGTGGATTACTTAGCTAGGTAGCTAATCCATGTGTATTCCCATTGCAGTCCCTCTTCGGGAAAAACCTGACAACCATTTTGAATGAATATGTTGCTGTCAAAGCTAAAGGTAAGCGTAACTTCTGACCTCTACCACTTTCAGTAAATGAGTACAGGACTTTCACGTGTATGTATTGTATTATTGGTTGTCACCCCCCCTGCTATTTCTGCTTAGAGACCAGTGAAGAGACTCAGATACCTGTCATGATGACATCATTGTGGAAAAAGCTTGATTTCACACTCAATCAAATAAAGTAAGGAACTCACCAACAGATTGCTGTTTGATGGTGTCACTCAATCATAGTGCACTTACTGACATCTTCAATTCAACTTCTTTCTTTCCTTAGGTCTATGCAGAACTCCCCAGCTGTTAGCCAGAATCAAAGACGTAAGTGCTTTATTAAATATTCTTGGAAGTTAAATGGTTATGATCTTAGTACGACCTATGAACTTGGATTTTATTGTCTCTTTATAATGTTGTGTGGCTCAAACAGTCATGCAGAGCGCAGAACTCCATGGCTGTATGGCAGGAGTCCCTAATTACATTCAGCCGAGGGATGTTTTTTTCCCCTTGAGCCAGAGCGGACTTGGAACATAGTAAAGAATCGTTTGGAGTGGCTGTGGTTCCAGATTTTCTGGAGTCAGACTTGCTTTTGCAAAAAATGCAAAGATTTCTGCGCATGCAGGATCCACTAGCCTACCTCCTTTCAGTTGCTTTTCAGTCATTCACTTGTTCACAAAACAGCAGTCAATAGCGATTTAATGCTCTTTTTCATGGTCATTGCAAACATTGACTAAACAGGAGGCAGACTGCTGGCTATATGGCAGCATAACTATAAAGGTTACTTCACACAAAAAGCTAATTGTTGTGTACACTGCAAATTGACCGTAAGAATCCTAAACCAGGTATTTGAGAAAAACTTAATAATTTTCAACCTTCATTACATTGGTATACGATCCAATATTCCTCCTTATTTATGTGTGGGAATACAAATTTCCTGTTGACTTTACAATATTTTATGTCCAAGCAATTATATTTTCTGCTCAGAAAACATGGTGGGCCGAAAGAATTCACCCACTGGCCGCCTATTGGGGAACCCTGCTGTATGACGTGATTCATAAACCTATTTCCTCTGCAGTCCGCACACGTAATGGGATCGTGAACATGAGGGGGCGACAGAAAGCCTTGTCATCAACGCAGTCCCCCAGCTCTGCATTTCTGTCATCGTCGGCCCCTCTGTTGGCCCAGGGCTTTTCCAGCCCCCTCGATACCCCTCAGAGCATCTTGGGACACTCAACCCCAGTCTGCTACAGCTCCCAGCTGACCAGACCCTCCCCCATCTGCAGCACATCGCCCCAGATCCAAGATGGAGGACGTCTACTCATCAATGTGAACCGTAAGTAAACACCTCCATGAACAGCAGTGTACTGGGGAAGGTTGTTACAGTAGGTGTATGTCTATCACATCTCATTTTAACCATCGATTACTGTAAATATTATGGACATTAATACCAACTTGTAGGAAAAGTTGTCATTAAAGCTTAATTGAATAATAAACATTTGTTTTTGTTTTTACAGGAGAGTCACCATTGCAAATAATGGTTCCAGACAACCGGTTAACACCAGGACCATTATCCCCAGGGCGTCGGAAATGGTGAGATAGTCATTGTCATCCATTTGTAGGTTCTTAAAAGTTCTTACCCGTGTGTAGATTCTAGTGGTGTAACGATTCAACTATACACATTGGTCCATTATTAAAATGTTTAAAGATTAAACTATCAGTCCGTGGACCCCAAATAAGCCAAATTTAGCATGTAATCGGTCAGAAAATGTATTTAAGCATTATGAATTGGCGGTTCACACTTCTTTTTTTTTGTTGCTCAAATTACATTGTTTCTAACTTCGCGAAATACCTCTCATCTTTGTTGACAACAAATGCATCCTCTCCTTGTAGATCAATGACTCTCAACACAGTTACAGTGCCTTCAGAAAGTATTCAAACCCCTCTTTGTTGTTACAGCCTGAATTCAAAATGGAACAAAATTGTTTCTCACCCATGAATACACAATGCCCTATAATGACAAAGTGAAAACATGTTTTTAAAATGTTTTCAAATTTACAGAAAATGGAATACATAGAGCTCATTTACAAAAGTATTCACACCCCTGAGTCAATCTTTGGCGGCCATTACATTTTTGAGTTGTCTTGGGTAGGTCTGTATCAGCTTTGGACATCTGGATTGGGGGATTTTCTCCCATGCTTTCCTGCAGATTTTCTCAAGCTCTTAAATTAGATGGGGCATGGTGGTGAACAGCAATCTTCAAGTCTTTCCACAGATTTTCAATGGGATTCAAGTCTGGGCTTTGGCTGGGCGACTCGGGGACTTTCACATTCTTGTTCTGAAGCCATTCCCGCGTTGCTTTTGCTGTATGCTTGGGGTCATTGTCCTGAACGTAAATCTTCGCCCCCAGTCTGAGGTAGAGTCTGCGTAGATCCATATTTTATCAATTTCCCAATGATTGAGACCACTGCTCTTGAAAACATTCAACATTCTTGAAATGGCTTTATACCCTTCCTCAGATAGAATTGTGATGAGGAATATATCTCGGAAATCTACTGACAGTTCCTTGGACTTCATGGTATAGTTTCTGCTCTGACATGGACTGTGGGACCTTATATAGACAGGTCTTTCTTTCTAAATCATGCCCAAACAATTGAATTGTCCATCAAGTTGTAGTGACATCTCGAGGATGATCAAAGGAAATTGGATGTACATCTGAGCTCAATTTGGAGTGTCATAGCAAAGGGATGTGAATACTTATGTAAATGAATGATTCTGTATTTAATTTTCAATCAATTAGAAAACATTTCTAAAAACATTGTTTCACTTTGTCATTATGAAATATTGTGTGTAGATGACTGATAGGAACATTTTAATGTAATCCGTTTTGAATTCAGGCTGTAACACAACAAAATGTGGAATAAGTTGAGGGGTATGACTATTTTGTGAAGGCACTAACTGTGTTGTCAGTCATTGATCTACAAGCCATTTTGAATGCCGAACAACCCCAGGCCAGATCAGTAGCCTAGTCAAACTGTGCACTGAGCCAGCATCGTGCACATCTGCGCAGCACCTTCAGCATTCAAATACTACAATGGCTTGCGTGATATTAGGCTTTATTGGTTGAGTGACAACCTATGTAATTTGCTAGGTTATTGTTATCTATGCACTGTTGAAAATGTTTTTTTTTTAGCTACCAGAGACGCAACTCTCATCTGGCTATATCTGCTGAATGGGGTTGACAATAGATTTGATTTGGATTGTTCGGTTTTACCATCAGCAATAGTTTGGGTAGTTTTGCTTCAAACAGTCAGTGTATATTGTCATAAAAAAAATAGTACAGTGCTCCTGGAGCAAATTGTGGTCAAGGGCACATTGACAGATAATATATATATATTTTTTTTTACCTTGTCGGCACAGGTATTCAAACCAGCAACCTTTTGGTTACTGGCCCAATGCTATAACCGCTAGGCTACCTGTCGCCCCGATATACAGAGTAAAGTTGATAATTTCATAATGAGGACAGCAATCACTTTTGCGAGACGGACTACATGGCCGATGCGAAAGAAGATAATTGAAAACCATTTGATTTTAAGATGGGGGGTGAAATCCAAAGTTGTTGCTATATATTCATTGGCTATGTCATAGCTAGTTTGTAAATTATAAATATTGATACATTATTATATTACAATTTAATTCGTGGGTGACAGAGACATGAAAACAGGCTACATTGCTGCCCCCCGCCCCACCCCAATCTGGTAGTGGGATGATAGAAGCCTCCTTTATGATTCAGCTCAGGTGCCTACATACACCATAGACATGCGTCATTTACACACCACACACACCGAAGTCAGCTCAGAGAGGCCCAGCTCATGAGCTCCCATCAGCAGCAGAATTTGAATGTGTTTCTGCAAGAAATGTTAGTGTATCGAATCAAACCGAATTGCACCAACTAGTTTCAGAGTAAAACTTGTTGTTCCTGTAATGTTTTGAAGCCCATGTATCTAGATGCGTATCGAATCATCTTGAAAATGAAAGATGCCCATCCCTAGTAGATTGCGTTATGACGAGTAATCTTCCCAGTGACTCCCCCAGGAGGAGAGGTGGGGGCTTCAGTGGATCTGGTGGGAATGGAAGAACCAACATGGCGGCCAGTAGCCTGACAGCTGAGCCCCAGAGTGAAGAGACAGTCACAGAGAATTTCCCTGTGAGTACAAAACAAAGTTAATACTCTGTTTTTCTATAAATATGTTGCATTTGAAAACTCCTAACCTGTCGATTCATTGAATTGTTTATCTTTGCAGCAAATGGTGATACAAAATGCAAGAGAGAGGATTCTAAATGACAAGTCCTTACAAGAGAAGCTTGCTGAAAACATCAACAAAATCCTAGCAAGGTAATAATTAAAGTACATCTTCTTTTGTAACATTTGAACAGTACTGACTAAATTACATTTGGCTGTTGAGTAGATATTTCTTACCTGTACATGTGTTTCTTTCTCTCTACTTATAGTGATGGCAGTCCACAGGCTTTAAAGGCATCATGCAGCACCATGGAGCCTGACCAGTCCATAGATGAAATTCTGGGCCTGCAGGTAATGTCATGTTCTCACAGACTTGCTATTCCTAATTTATCCACTTGACCTAAGGGAACATTGTCAGTCTTTAGTGCATAGTGTGGATATGTGCTTTCTCCTGACATTTACTCTGTGCAGGGGGAAATCCATATGTCTAATGATGTTATACAAGACATCTTGGAGCAGACAGAGTCTGACCCAGCCTTCCAGGCTCTCTTTGACCTCTTTGATTACGGTAAACCTTTTCAACTTTGCTGACGATTTAATCATGTGCAGGATTTTGTTGCTCCAATGCATGAAGTGGGCCTGTTGATTTAATGTTTGACTAAGATTATATAAAATCACATTCTTCCACTAAATCTCTTGATTCTTTGCATTAAGGCAAAAGCAAAACCAGTGAGGATACTGAACAAGGAGCTGGGAATGTGAGCAATACCACCACAGAGAATGGTGAGACTGAGACTAGATGTATTGATGGCTCTCCTGAGACTGGAGATTCAGGTATGGACAAAGTCCTCATGATCTGATGGAATCATATACTAAACAATATTGCTGCTTCATCAGAAACCTCTTTCTGACAATGGGATTTTTCTCTCATTTCTCAGGCACTGGGCCTGAAAATTCGACACAAGGGCAAGAAACAACAACTAGAGCGACAAAGTCTAGTCAAGAGCCCAAGAGTAAGAAAACAAGGAAATCTGCACCTCATGTTTCAAGCACTTCAAATGCAACTCCTGGACCCAGTACCAGAGGGTCGAGAAGGGGAGCTAGCTCAACAACTCCTGGACCCAGTACCAGAGTGTCGAGAAAGGGAGCCAGCTCAACAACTCCTGGACCCAGTACCAGAGGGTCGAGAAGGGGAACTAGCTCAACAACTCCTGGACCCAGTACCAGAGGGTCAAGAAGGGGAGCTAGCTCAACAACTCCTGGACTCAGTACCAGAGGGTCGAGAAGGGGAGCTAGCTCAACTGAACCGTCAGCACATATCGATAAACTTACTGTTGCTGCCTTTTCTGCCGCCAAGGACTCTGATACTGTTGACTCCGGCTCCATCTTTGATCAGGATGGATCAGGCGTGGATATAGATGAGCCTCTGAATACTCCTCCCCTTCACAATATAGCTCTCCCAGATCTCTTTGAGCCAGTCAGACAGGAGAGTGGAACAAATAATCTGGTGTCAGCATGCAATGCAGCTTCATCTGAAACCAGTATGGTCTCTGCTGTCAAAAACATATTGGGCAATGAGAACCCCGTGGGGGTTGATGATGGACAAGTGATGGATAACCAAGCATCACTTCTTAACTCTTCACCTGGCCTGTCTAATTCCATGCCAGCGCTGGATCAGTCAAACAAGGCTCCCATACAGGCCTCTAACCTGTCTCACAGGAATATGACCCCTCCCAGCAGTGTAGAAATTTCCCAACCTCTACCACAGACCATACCCTCTATGGCTGTCCCATCAACAGTTAAAACATCAACCACTCCTGCTGCCCCAACCTTCATCCCAAACCCCAACCCCACAAGCAAGGAAGTTGACCCCAGTAAGATTGTAGCCCTGAAGATCATCATCAGTGATGAACAAGGGGAGCCCTCCTGTGACTCAGCCCTGAACCAGGCTGTGTCCAGCATCACTGGGGACAGGATCCCCACCATCTTCCTCTCCTCCCCCACCAAGTCACCTGCTAAGGCCTCGGCCCTCAGTGGCTCCCCCATGGCTCAGGAGGAGACGGTGCAGGCGGTGACCAGTTTACAGAGGACAGAAGTCCTCCAGCCAGCAGAGACTCCTCTTAGTGAGAAAGCAGGGGATGTGGCAGCATTGGCAGGGACGTCATCTGCGATGACACAACCAGGCTACTACATTCAGCTGCCCTTTGATTCAGCCACATCCACCAACAGCTACATCTTAGTGACAGACACAACAGCCACAAACCACCAAGCCAACAAGGTGATGTTACCCAGTGGCGCCCCACAGGTACCGACAGTACCCCCGACCTCATATGCTCTGGCCACTCCACCCCGCTATTCCCCTGGTAAGACAGAGTTTAAATACTTAAAGATGCACTATGCAAAAATTCTAATAGTTTGCCTAATTTCAGTTTGTGACAAAACAAGCAAGTCTAGTGTAGAGAATCATTGTACCATCTAAACTGCTGTGAAATAAATTTTCCATAACTAAAAATATTGTATTTTCAGCTGTTGGAAGCTTGTGTACAAAACCGAAGGACTCAAACTAAACTTAAGAACGGGAAGCATAGAAATAGTGCACAAAAAACTGATTACCGCTTCTTAGACTTGCATTCAATCAGATTGACAGATCAATAACACACATTTCTATGTGAATTTGGTCGGGTCGCCCAGAAAGTTACATATTGCAGCTTTAATATTTTGTACTTCATAAAGCTATAGGTAATTTCCATGTAAAAGGACCAATGAGCACCAACATATGAAGTTCACAGTTGCATTTCAAAATGAAGTTTACATTTTCTGACCATTTTCCATCCTAAAAATTATGAATAAGCAAATGCTTTGATTTCTGGTCAAACAGATGTAAAAGGAGTCTTAGAAAACATCTACCAGAATAACTATTAGAAATACATCAAAACACAATGTTAAAGAAATGACCCCTGCCAACTTATATCAAGACTTGTATGTAGTTTTGGAGAAATTGTTCTGCTTTCTGTACATTTAAGAAACATGGCCTTGTGCCTTGAAATTTCATTACCAAAAACCCACGTCTTTAAGATCTTTTCTAATTTATCTTCCTCATGAAGAGGGAGGATCATGGACGTAGACCTATCAATTAGTTATCGTGCTTTTACTGATATCAATTTTGTTCATGAATTAAGTGATTAAAACTTGACTTTCTGACATCTGTAACGGAATGTCTGCTATTGGTTCTAATGTTCAGAGAAACTCTACGGACACTATGAAAGCTGAACCAAGTTTATCCTTCCCAGAGGATCAATACAGCTGCATTAGACACAAACATTCTCACACAAGCACTGATATTTAACCCTCCCAGGCTGCGTCTCCTCCTACACATCTGAACAAACATTGTATCTTTACTAAACTTTTCTTTCTCCCTTAGCGTGATATGACCTCGACCCCCTTCGTCACTAATCCATAGCCCTCTCTCCTTATCAATGCCTGCCACGTCCCTGCATTCAGTACATTCCAAGCTTAATTGCACACACTATATACCTTCCTCCCACAGATAACCATTTACTTATGGTGTAGACCCTCTAACCTTAAGCACTCAATATTTCAATAGGATACCTGCTATAATGTAAACGTTATACATTACCCTCGCTTCCTCAGTGACATGAATAAGTATATTTCAGATTCTCAGAACCCAACAGTTATAATGGGAAATCATAGTAGTCACAAAACACAGTTTGGTTCACAAGTTTGAACAGCACAGTACAGTAGAGCACAGTAAGGAAAAGTAGAGTATAGTTCAGTGCGGTACTGTACTCTACTGAGCTCTACTGTGCTGTGCTTTGATGTCCAAACTTGTGAAACATAGACGTCTATTATTGGTTCAGATTTGGACCAACCAAATTTGGTCTTGTTTGAGGACAGAGCTTATTAAAAATAATAGCCAGTGTGGAGAACAATACCCAAATATGCAAAGGAGGATGTGGCATTACACCTTTGTGTACCTATTTAGGATACATCACCATGAAGGGAATTCATAATTACGCATTTCTGTGTAGTACAGATCAGGGATCCATGATGAAATTCCGTTACTGCAATTATGTTACAGGGTGTAAATCCACTTCAGTTACTTTAGTTCAATAGCCAAAATATATAAATGTCATAGTTAACACATCATTCTTTCTGCAGTCATCGTTAAATCTTAATATATTTAAAACGTGGACGTTATGTTACCAAACTTTGCATCTGCCCAGTTCTTCCAGTAAATGTTATATATTTTTTTATTCTGTGTAAATTGTTAAAAGTAGTACTTGTGCATGAAGTTGTAAGGTTTGTTCAACTCTGAAATCAATAGCTTTTGTTTGTCATACTTAAGTCTCAACACAACTCCCTTACTGTGGAATTACCTATTAGTCATCACTCATTTAATTTGCCATGCTGTTTTGCTGGAGTGAAATGTCTAACCAGTTTATATCCTTCCAGGATCTAGACTCATTATATCTTCACCAGTTCAGCCCATGCTGCAACACATGGTGGTTCCTGTATCTGTTGTTGGGCAGAATAATGCAGGACAGTTCTCAATAGTTCCTAATCAGGTAAGCACTCCTTTTCATTGTATAAATGAAAAATAAAAACTTTTACATATTTGCATTTAATCTCTTTTCTTTAACTGATAGGCTACCTTAGCTACAGTAACATGTACATCTAGTGATCATTTGTCTGTTAGTTGATAGCCATGCCTAGCCCTGTTTCAGCAAAGCAGCCAGTAGCAGTGAAAACCAAGCCTAAACTGGCACCCAAGGACACCACAGTCTCAGGTAAGGATTAGTGTTCAGTCATATATAATGTCATTGTCTGTTTACTGTTGTTTTGTTCACAAATGTTGTTGCTTGCGTGTGCATTTCAGACAAAATGGGAGCTTCTGGATCGAATATGATTACAAAGCAGGTTCAGGGGCAATCCTCTGAAAGCACAGGGCAGCAGAAGGTAGCAGTTGGCTTGAGCCCCAGCCATAGAAGGATGCTTTGCTTTGATGGGTCTGCTAGTAAAACTGCCACTCAGACCAGAAAAATTGCTTTCTCCTCCAAAGCAACACCTACTCCTGTATCACCTTCTGTCCAACAGTTGGAGAAAGAGAGAACTAAATTGGCCTCAGCAAATTCTGCTATCTTGGGTAGCAGCAGGCCAAAAAGGAGAATAGAGACTGTAAGATGCACAGACAACACTCAAACATCATGGACCGGAACAGAGACCGAGAAATCCTCCACTGACCAAAATCAGAAAGAAGCTGTGAAAAAGACCCCTTCAAAGAGGGACACGGATCAAAATGCTAGAGGTCAAACTGCAAGTACCAGTAGATTTCAGAGTGCTGGTAGCAGTAAGACTGATGCCTCACAGTCAGAGTCCAGAAAGAGATCACAATCAGCAGACCAGAAGGATGATGGTGGAACAGAATCTAAGGATGCCCAGAGCTCCAGGTCTTCTTCCTCTGATCACAGACTGAGATCAGGGAGCAGGAAAGAAAAGGAGGACACAAGTAGACAAGAGTCTACTGAAAAATCTCCTGCCAAGGAGTGGGAGGGACAGACCGAGAAAATTACATCTTCTCAGGACCCCCCTCATGTCACTGCCAATAAGGAGAATGAGCTGGAGGGAGGCAGGCGAGAGCAGCAGACCACACCAGCACCAAGAGAGTTCAGCCAGGCCCCAGTGGGCTCACAAACCCCTGTCCCCCAGGCTAGCTCCAGCAAAACCCCCTCCAAGACCAGCCCGCTGACCAAGCAGGCGGCCGAAATGCTCCACGACATCCAGGGTCTAAACCCTCCCTCCACCCCTTCTAAGAGGCTAGGCATGGGCTGTCCGGACCTGCCTCTTCCTCTGACCCCTGGTCGTCTCCAGGAAACTCTAGACTGCCCCAGGACCCCTGCACGTCAGAGGCTAGGCAGGGATGGAGAGGGCACCCCCAGGCCCCTGGTCCCTCCCGCCACCCCGGACCTTCCCTCCTGCAGCCCAGCCAGTGAGGCAGGGAGTGAAAACAGCATCAACATGGCGGCCCACACACTGATGATCCTATCCCGAGCTGCCATCGCCAGGACAGGCACCCCACTGAAAGACAGCTTGCACCAGGAGGGGACTGGAACAGTGGCCACTGTAGCTGCCAAGAGCAAGAAGCGCAAGCAGCCCGAGCCCCTGGCCAGCCTGCCAGCAAAGAAAGATCTCTCCGGTTCATCTGGTAGTAAGAAGAAAGCAGAGGTGTGCAAAACATACAAAATGTTCTGTTCAAGCTGTGTATCCTAATCCTTCCTAAGGTTAAAAATGGAATGTAATTGCATCTACCCAATCGTAGATATTTGACATGACGACCGTGAATGAAATGTAAACTGTTTTCTGTTTGCTTGTATAGTGAGAAAGCACATTAAAATCACTGCGTCTCTATTATTATTTGTTTCTCCTCAGAAACAGCAGAAACTAATGGATTCCTTCCCTGATGACTTGGATGTGGATAAGTTCCTGTCTTCACTGCATTATGATGAGTGATGGGTTGAGTTATAGCAGTTTGAGTGAGATGGGAATCTCCAAACACTACCTACCTACTCTCCAGGAATAGAACAAGCCATGATTTAGTGTCACAGTGCCTATGGTTAACCCATCATGCCTTTTAGGAGTTAGGCATCTGTGGTCTAGTGGAGCATGTCCTCAGATCAGATTTTTTTCTTTGTACTGTCTGCTTGTAGGGTGTGTCCTATACCCTTGAACCTAACTAATTATACATGTGATGTATGAACTGTATAGTAATTATTGTAGAAATGCTAGATAGAGAGCACTTTGATTCCATGCAAGGACTAATGTTAAGAATGGTTTCCCAATCTTGTATCAATAATTTCAAGAAAACAACCCTTTCCTTGGTCAATGTTTGACTGTCTAACCTTTTAAATGATCCATCTTGTACACTCTGGCAGCCCAATTCTGATCTTTATTTCACTAATTGGTCTTTTCACCAATCACATCAGATCTTTTCATATTGACCCTTTTTCAGAGCTGGTCTGATGTGTAAAAAAAAGACCAATTTGTGGGGGGGGAATCAGAATTGGGCTGAATGTGTAGATGCAGACTTGGTGTTGTGTGTGTGTGTGTGTGTAAAGTATGTTTCCTTCACTAGTGATTTTATATTAAACTAAAATTTAAGAATCTTAAGTAATCATGATCTTTTTCTAGAAAAATCGAGTTCCATTTAATATCGTCTCTGTGCAGGTAAAAACTGGCCGCGCTTCTGTCCAAAGCATCGTGATTAGAATAGCCTAACACTATAACCAAGTTAATATTGCACTATTTTATTCACTTGGGTAAATTACTACTATATAGTTATAGTAGGCTTACAGTTTGTCGGAAGTTTACAAACTTAGGTTGGAGTCATTAACTCTTTTCAACCACTAATTTCTTGTTAACAAACTATAGTTTTGGCAAGTCGGTTAGGACATCTACTTAGTGGATGACGCAAGTAAGATTATTTCACTTAGTGAATTGTGATGCAGGGAATTGTATCACCAGTGGCTCAGAAGTTTACATCCACTAAGTTGACTGTGCCTTTAATCAGCTTGGAAAATTCCCGAAAATTGTCATGGCTTTAGAAGCTTCTGATAGGCAAATTGACGTCAATTGGAGGTATACTTGTGGATGTATTTCAAGGCCTACCTTCAAACTCAATGCCTCTTTGCTTGCCATCATGGGAAAATCAAAAGAAATCAGCCAAGACCTCATGGGGAAAAATGTAGCCTTCCACAAGTCTGGTTCATCTTTGGGAGCAATTTCGAAATGCCTTAACGTACCAAGTTCATCTTTACAAACTATAGCACGCAAGTATAAAAACCATGGGACCGCGCAGTTATCATACCGCTCAGAAAGGAGACGTTTTCTGTCTCCTAGAGATGAAAGTACTTGTGCGGAAAGTGCAAATCAATCCCAGAACAACAGCAAAGGACCTTGTGAAGATGCTGGAGGACACGGGTACAAAAGTATCTATATCCACAGTAAAACGAGTCCTATATCGACATATCCTGAAAGGCCGCTCAGCAAGGAAAAAGGCACTGCTCCAAAACCGCCATTAAAAAGCCAGACTAATGTTTGCAACTGCACATGGGGACAGAGATTGTACTTTTTGGAGAAGTCTGATGAAAGAAAAATAGAACTGTTTGGCCATAATGACCATTGTTATGTTTGGAGGAAAAAGGGGGACGCTTGCAAGCCGAAGAACACCATCCCAACAGTGAAGCACGGGGATGGCAGCATCATGTTGTGGGGGTGTTTTGCTGCAGGAGGGACTGGTGCACTTCACAAAATAGATGGCATTATGAGGTAGGACAATTATGTGGATATATATTGAAGCAACGTCAAGACATCCGTCAGGAAGTTAAAGCAAATGGGTCTTCCAAATGGACAATGACCCCAAACATACTTCCAACGTTGTGGCAAAATGGCTTAAGGACAACAAAATCTAGGTATTGGAGTGGCCATCACAAAGCCCTGACCTCAATCCTATAGAAAATTTGTTGGCAGAACTGAAAAAGTGTGTGAGCAAGGAGGCCTACAAACCTGACTCAGTTACACCAGCTCTTGTCAGGAGGGATGGGTCAAAATTCACCCAACTTATTGTGGAAGGCTACCCGCAACGTTTGACCCAAGTTAAACAATTTAAAGGCAATTGAGTGTATGTAAACTTCTGACCCACTGGGAATGTGATGAAAGAAATAAAAGCTGAAATAAACCATTCTCTACTATTATTCTAACATTTCACATTCTTAAAACAACATGGTGATTCTAACTGACCTAAGACGGAATTTTTACTAGGATTAAATGTCAGGAATTGTGAAAAACTGAGTTTAAATGTATTTGGCTAAGGTCTATGTAAACTTCCGACTTCAACTATATATCTCACAGTGATCGAAGAATCTCCACTGCCACTAATCTTAGTTTATAACAATTCTACACTTAGCCAAGGTAAGAAATTCAAGCATGTTAAAGGACAACTGCCCCCCAAAATGATCTTTTGGCATTTGTTTCATTAGTCCATTGATATAGTCCTGCAATGTTTTGAATGTCAGCAATCAAGTTTAAGGTATGGAACTTTAAAAAATCAGATATTTGGTCTGTATGATGTGGCAAGGTAAGCAACTCCAGTGTATATTTGGCCTTGTGTTTTCGGTTATTGTCCTGCTGAAGGGTGAATTTGTCTCCCAGTGTCTGTTGGAAAGTAGACTGAACCATGTTTTCCTCTCGGATTTTGCATGTGCTTAGCTCTATTCAGTTTCTTTTCACCCCCCCAAAAACGACCCTGTCCTTGCAGATGACAAGCAAAACCATAACATGATGCACCACCACCATGCTTGAAAAGATTAAGTGTTACTCAGTGATGTGTTGGATTTGCCCCAAACAACACTTTGCATTCAGGACATAAAGTTGATTTATTTGCCACATTTTTTGTAATTTTACTTTCGTGCCTTATTGGAATATTTTTATTCTGTACAGGCTTCCTTATTTTCACTCGGTCATTTAGGTTAGTATTGTGGAGTAACTACAATGCTTTTGATCCATCCTCAGTTTTCTATCACAACCATTGAACTCTGTAACTGTTTTAAAGTCACCATTGGTCTCATAGTGAGATCCCTAAGCAGTTTCCATCCTTTCCAGCAACTGAGTTAGGAAGGATGCCTGTATCTTTGTAGTGACTGGGTGTATTGATACACCATCCAAAGTGTAATTCATATATTCACCTTGCTGAAAGGGATATTCAATGTCTGCTTTTTAAAAATGATTATTTTACCCATCTACCAATATGTGCCCTTCTTTGTGAGGCATTGGAAAACCTCCCTGGTATTTGTGGTTGACTCTATTTAATTCACTGCTCAACTGAGGGAACTTACAGATAATTGTATGTGTGGGGTACAGAGAGGCAGTAGTCATTCAAAAATCATGTTAAACTAATTGCACACAGTGAGCATGCAACTTGTGACTGAAGCACATTTTTACTCTTAAACTTATTTAGGATTGCCATAAAGTGGTTTGAATACTTTTTTTTTTCCACTTGTAAAAATGTCTAAACATAATTCCACTTTGACATTATCGGTTATTGTGTGTATGCCAGTGACACAATCTCAATTTAATCCATTTTAAATTCAGGCTGTAACACAGCAAGATGTGAAAAAGTCAAGGGGTGTGAATAGTCTGAAGGCACTGTATGTACATATAGAGAGGGATAAAGTGACTAGGCAACAGGAAAGATGATAAACCGTACCAGCATGGTATGTGAAGAGTCAGCGCAAAATGGGTCAATGCAGATAGTATGGGTAGCTACACTATATATACAAAAGTATGTGGACACCCCATTTAAATTAGTGGATTCTGGTATTTCAGCCACACCTGTTGCTGACAGGTGTATAAAATCGAGCACACAGCCATGCAATCGCCATAGACAAACATTGGCAGTAGAATTACCTTACTGAAGATCTCCATGCTTTTCAACGTGGCACCGTCATAGGATGACACCTTTCCAGCAAGTCAGTTGGTCAATTTCTGCCCTGCTTGAGCTGCCCCGGTCAACTGTAAGTGCTGTTATTATGAAGTGGAAACTTCTAGGAGCAGTAACCGCTCAGTTGGGAAGTGGTAGGCCACACAAACTCACAGAATGGGCCAGCAGAGTGCTGTAGCACGTAAAAATTGTCTGTCCTTGGTTACCAAACTCACTAACGAGTTCCAAACTGCCTCTGGAAGCAACATCAGCACAATAACTGTTGTTTGGGAACTTCATGAAATGGGTTTCCATGGCCGAGCAGCCACACGCACGCCTAAGATCACCATGTGCAATATCAAGCGTCAGCTGGAGTGGTGTAAAACTCACCGCCACTGGACTATGGAGCAGTGAAAACGCGTTCTCTGGAGTGATGAATCACGCTTCACCATCTGACAGTCCAACGGACAAATATGGGTTTGGTGGATGCCAGGAGAACGCTACCTGCCCCAATGCATAGTGCCAACTGTAAACTTTGGTGGTGGAGGAATAGTTGTCTGGGGCTGTTTTTCATGGTTCAGTCTAGGCCCCTTAGTTCCAGTGATGGGAAACCTTAATGTTACAGCACACAATGACATTCTAGACGATTCTGTGCTTCCAACTTTGTGGCAACAGTTTGGGGAAGGCCCTTTCCTGTTTCCAGCATGGCAATGGCCCTGTGCACAAAGCGAGTCCCATACAGAAATGGTTTGTCAAGATCTGTGTGACCAACTCCATATTAATGCCCATGATTTTGGAATGAGATGTTCAACGAGCATACTTTTGGTCATATATTTGGATAACTACTTAGCAGTCTTATGGCTTGGGAGAGAAGCTGTTCAGGGTCCTGTTGGTTCCAGACTTGGCGCATCGGTACTGATTACCGTGCGGTAGAGAAAACGGTCTTGGGTGGCTGCAGTCTTGACAATACTAAATACGTCCTCCGAGCATGTGCAGACCAGCTGGCTGGAGTGTTTACAGACATATTCAATCTCTCCCTATCCCGATATGTTGTCCCTACTTGCTTAAAGGTGTTCACCCTTGTTCCTGTACCCTAGAAAGTGAAGGTAACTAACCTAAATGACTATCTCCCTGTACCACTAATTTCTGTCATCATGAAGTGCTTTGAGAGGCTCGTTAAGGATCATATCACCTCCACCTTAGCCGACAGCCTAGACCCACTACAATTTGCATACCGCCCCAACAGATCCACCCACAAAACAATCGCCATTGCACTGCATTCTGCCCTATCCCACCTGGTTCATTGACTACAGTTCAGCTTTCAACACCATAGTGCCCTCCAAGCTCATCAGTACGCTCAGTGCCTTGGGTCTGAACCCCTCTCTGTGCAACTGGGTCTTAGACTTGCTGATGGGCCGACCGCAGGTGGTGAAGGTAGGCAACAACACCACGTGTGTCTGTAAAATGTGTTTCTGTGGGAGCCCCACAGGGGTGTTTGCTTAGCCCACGCACATCTACAACTCAATCAGGTTTTCTGACAACAACAATGGTCGGCCTGATTACCAACAGAGACAGCCGACAGGGAGAAGGTGAGATCACTGGCCGAGTGGTGCCAGGACCTGATCGTGGACTACAGGAGACCGCAGAGCGAGCACCCCCCCATCCACATTGAAGGGGCCGCAGCGGAGAGGGTCAAAAGCTTCAAGATCCTCAGCGTGCACTTCGCTGAAGACCTGAAGTGGTCCCTCCACACCAACTGTGGTGAAGGTGCAACAGCACCTCTTCAACCTCAGGAGGCTAAAGAAATGTGTCTTTGCCCCTAAGACCCTCACAAACTTCTACAGATGCACCATCGAGAGCATTCTGTCAGACTGCATCACCACCGCCCGCAACTGCAGGGCTCTCCAGAAGGTGGTGCGGTCAGCCCAACGCATCATCGGGGGCACACCTTCCCTCCAGGACATCTATAGCACCCAGTGTCACAGGAAGGCCAATAGGATTATCAGGAACCTCAGCCAGCTAGAAGGTGGAGACACTATAGGTGCCTCAATGCTGTGACAATCTCCAGGTCATCAGACTGTTAAACAGTCATGACTAGCCGGCCTCCGCACAGGACCCTTCCCGGACCTTAGACACTGTCACAAGCTAACCTTAGACACTGTCACTAGCCGGCTACCACCGGGTACTCTACCTAGCCCGGACAGCCGCTAGTTGGCGCTAAGGATCTCCACAATCATCTGGGCTTGATGTGACCAGCCGGTAATACACTTGTGCCCCCTTGCGCCCGGTTTGTACATTAAACATTCTCACCCTTACAAAAAAAGATTGCAGTTTTGTTATGTCTTCGCTATAACAATGGGAGTCTTCGTCCCAAAATCTGGAAGGCAGGCGATAAGATTAAGTCTGCATATTATGCCCATAGAAACACATTGGGCTACAAGGCGCTGCATGGTCAATCCGAGTCTGCATTGGCTGTGCAGCATTTACTGTGACACGGCCTCTGCAGAAGTCAGGGCATCCTTGCGAGGGATGTTGTGAATTAAGTTGTCAAGAAAGTGAGTTGGTGTTTATACAGGACCTCCCGCCCTCACCTACTGTCAACCAATCATGTCAATGTGGACCTATAGGTAGCTCTGTGCATTGTTACAAACTTTTAAAGGCGCACAGGGTGCAGTAGAGGTAAATTTGGTCTCTGCGTACCTCAGAAGGCACACACCATCCATAAGGTGCCGCTGACCACATTTTCGGATCAAGCATAAATTGGCTCTTATTCTGGACAGATTTTGCCGAGTGAGCCCTCTCGCTTTGCATTTTCCTCTCTGCTGAAACTAAATCACTGGAGAAAGCATCCGAGTGAGCAAAACAGTGCCCCTCTATATGTAGCCCATGTATCTGATGCTGTCTGGCCAGAAATAGTATGACATGCAATACTCCTTTGGTGCAGACAGCATCAGATACATGGTCTACACATATTGAGACAGAGGGGCACCGTTTCGCAAGCTCGGGTGCCTGAACTTAGATTGAGTCTTTCTGTCGGTGCGCGTCTCTGTAAAATTTATTATTAATATTTCTGTATTTTATTTTGTACGGGAAATAAGGTTACGGTAGGAAGTAACACCATCTACCAGACTTTATGCATAACTAATATGATCTTTCTGGAATATCTTAAAATCCATGCCTTTTAATATTAAGATGCGTTTTCAGAGTTTCCTTTAAAGAAATCTCTTCCCACACTTGGACCACTGGTGATGTTTCTCACCCGTGTGAATTAACATGTCTTGTATGTTCCATGAGAATGACAATGTGTTGTGCACAGGGTGCAGGGGTATGGACACTCCCCTACTTGAAATCTTTGTACATGAATCTGAACATGGCATGCTGCTTTGAAACTCTTTCCACAACATTCACAGGTGTAGGGACATTCTCCTGTGTGTGATCATGTATGCAGCATTAGTTCTCCTGAGCTAAGGAATGCCTTACCACAGATGCTACATAAATAGTTTTTATGCAGCCGCATGTGTCTAGCTAGATGTTGAACAGATGTCTTCCCACAAATGGTGCAAGAGTAGGGACTCTCCACAGTGTGTGTGTGTACATGCATTTTGAGTGAATATGCACACATCACAGTGAGAGCATTTGAATGGTCTTTCCCCTGTGTGAGCTCGTTGATGTCTTTTGAGATCTAATCTGGTCGAGAATCTTCTCTCACACTGGCTACAACAGAATGGAAATGTGTGAATTCTTACGTTTTTCCAGGGAGTTTTCTGTCCCAGATTCTTCAGAGTGTTGACACTTCCATTCATCCCCTTGGTGCCTAGTCCTGATGTGCTGGTGAAGTAGTTTTGTGCTGCGTGTGGGACGGGAATTATCATTCCCAGATTCTTTAGAGTTGAGGCGCTTCCAGTTCTTCCTTTGGTGCCTAGTGCTGATACGCTGGGGGAGTTTTGTGCTGCTTGAGGAAAGGTGCTTTCAGTCCCAGATTCTTTAAAGCGTAGAAGCTTCCTGTCCTCACCGCCATGCTTAATCCTGATGTGCTGGTGGAGTTTTAACATAATATGAGAGAATGTGCAGAGAGCAGGCAAGGACCTGGGATGCCATGTCACTATTCAAACCTGCAATGCCAAAATTAGGAGCCCAGATTGCTTAAGAAGTCCAGATGAATGAATTATCATTTGAGAAATCAATTTTGAGTAACACTACATTTAACAACTTGCTGATTATCAGGTATTTACTTACAAAGTACATAAACAAAAGATAAGCATTGATGTTATTTGGCAAAGAACACAAGGATGTACCAATTGTTATCAAGAATTTACATATTCTGTTCATTTCCAAGTTGCTAATTACGATATGGTACCAATTGTTAAGTAATTTCATTTTAAATACCAGATAAATAACAGTGATAATAATGCTGTAAAATGAAGTCAAATATTTTAGTAATTACTTGAATTTCCTTGCCGTTGCTGGGTACTGGGATACACGGACCAGAAGTCCTCTTCAGTCTGCCTATCTTTTTCCTCCTCTCTGACCCCATTAGATTGTCCTTCTCTCTCTTCTCCTGCTCTATCTGTCCCATTCTTGAAGCATTTATCTCCATCTGAGCATGACCTCATTTTGTCAGAGCTGGCCTGCTCCGAGCTAATGACAACTCTTATTGTTGGAGGGAGGGACAGGATGGTATCTGCAGTGTAGTAAGACAAATAACCTAGGAAAGACAGAACATACTGATCCAGTAAATTACACTCTTGCCATACATTGTCTTCCACTACATACCAGACAAAGAATTTAACATACTCAGTGACAAATACATAATTCTGGATGGAGACTTAGTCTTTTTCGGGTTTCCATGATGCTGGTGCTGCATAAATTTGTAATCGATTACATTTCAGTGTTTTTCAATGCTTTAGATTTTACATTGAATTCAACACTGTATAATTTGTATTGTTCCTTCTCTGCATGCCAGAGCCTTGCGCATTGAGTAGATGTTTTCCTTCAGCTCACCATAGTCCTCAGTCCAACATTTTTTTAAAACAGTGATCAGCACTCAATACTTTTTAACATATTTTTTTCCCATCTCTTTTTTCTCCCCAATTTCGTGGTATCCAATTGGTAGTCAGTCCCAACTCCCGTACGGACTTGGGAGAGGCGAAGGACGCCAGGCACACCAATGTGTCGGAGGAAACACTGTGCACCTGGCGATCGTGTCAGTGTGCATTGGAGTCGCTAGAGCGTGATGAGAAAAAAACATCCCTGCTGGCAGAACCCTCCCCTAACCCTGATGACACTGGGCCAATTGTGCGCCGCCCCATGGGTCTCCCGGTCGTGGCCCGGCTGCGACAGAGCCTGGACAGCAAGCACTGTGCCACTTGGGAGGCGCCTCAATACTTGATGGGCACTGATGTTTCAATCTGTACCTGTCTGAAGTCTGGTACAGGTAGCAGCTCCTCCAATCTGGAGAGGAACTCCCACACCAGTACCTGCAGTGCTGTGTCATGCCGAGGGCCGTAATGTACTGGGAATACCTCCTGAAAAATAGACAATTTAACACACAATAAGTCAGGTGGCAAATATTTTCTTCAGCATGGCTTTCGGGGATCATTTTTCATGTGGAAAAGTCTGCAATCATCTCCTGTTAATGTGACAATTAACAATGTCAATAATAGCAACACTTAGCTTTGACGTGACTACTGTGCCAAAAACAAATGCACTTACGGATGCATTAAATACGCACCTGAAGAAGTGCTCCCTCTCAGAAGGGTCTCCCAGCAGAGTTTGGACCAACTCCACAAAGTTAGACTGTAGCCTCCAACTCATCATCATTACTCTGTCAGTAAGCATAAACAAACAAAACAAATTACTTCAGACATGAAGTCAACCTCAACATAAGGCTGAAAAGTTTATATTTTCTTCAACTTAAAGCATAAGTTAACTTACCTTCTTGTGTATAGCGTATTCTGTTAACAAATGGATTTTGTCTAGGTGAGGCTGGATGGACAAGGTCACCGGTGCTCTCCCTGACTCACAACTCCAGAACCAGCTGAAAAAAGAGGTAGACATGTTAGAGGCAGCCCCAGGGGAAAACATACTTATTGTTAGTTGTAGCTGCCCATACTTTATCAGAATCCTTTGCATTTCCACCTCACAAACCCTTGCTCTCAGACCCAGGAGGAGTTGGGTCCTCTGCCTAGAACTCAGCAGCTCTGGAACCACCTCTGTCACCAAAGTCACAAACTCCTCCAGTTTCCCATAATGCTTTACAATATGCTGCCAAGCCACTTGCCACCTGAATGCTGACATCAGGCGTAATGGTGGAGCAAGGAGACACAGTAAGGACAGCTTTAAACCGGGAACTACAGTGGGAAACACAAACAAGAAATTATCATAGCGTAAAAGCCAATGACATATTGGAAATACTTATAAAAAAGTTATAAAAGTTATTTTAAAAAATGTATCCAGAAAAACATTAGGAAACTAGCCATCATCAGCAAATAGCTACTTAACTAGCCAGTCACCATTGTGAAAGCCCTCACACAAACTTAAAAAATGTACACAGTAAAAGTTAACTTACCAGTCTTCTGCTCCTGGAAAGGAATAAGCCTGAGTTTTTGATAGGTGAGTGAGGACTCTATCGATGACGACAAAACAGCTTTCTTCAAGATAGATGGAACCACTCATCTTGTTGTCACCCTTGAGGTTTCTTTATTCCTGTTTCAGATTTTTAAAAACTTTTCTCTGCATTGCTTCAAAGTTCCGTTAAATCCAAGTGCAGCAAACTCTGAACTAAATTTGCACAGACATGCTTGTTTTTATAGGCGAGAAGCTGCTCTTGAACACTCATCTGCTCAGAGTTTTAATGCATGGATCTCCTGAGACGTTCAGCTGTATCCCGATTTTAATGTGAAAGAACCACATCAGTTGAAAGCAGTCAGAAACTGGTAAACAATATAAGCTAGCAAGTTTATTGTACAGTTTATGAAAAATGTGTACTAGATAAGTGTTTTTCAAATTCTTGCTATTACTGGCCAGTCCCTCAGATGGTTAGCAGACATTAACTTAGTTAGCTAGTAGTAGTAAGCTAGTTTCTATCCAAGCAGTCTACCAAGGAAGAGGAACACATTTTGCTAATCCCTGGTACAAAAAAGGTTGAGAAAGACTGTACTAAATTACTTACCATAAGGTTCCTGTTTTAAAGGGGAATCCGGTTATTAAGTCGGCTCCAGCAGCACAGTAGCTGAATTTATCATCTCATACCCTGAAGATCCTGGTTGGTGACCTCATCAGTTGTCCAACTGGATGAAGATTGCTCTGTGGAAGCAACAGCTCAGTTGACAGTACTCACATAATCAATATTAACTACCAAGCTTGTGGTAACAGGCGAAGTTACTGTGTAAAAAAAAAAAAATGTGTACGAGAGACTGTATGAGAGAACCTACCAGAATTCGACATTTCTTGCGGGGAATCAGATTGAGTAGACTACAAAAGCAAGTTCTCACCCCAGACCTTGAAGTTTGTGGAAGTTCATCAGGTGTCCAACTGGATGATGATTTGTCTGGAAAAGCACCAGATCAGATAAAAGCACTCACACAAACAAACAAACAACCGCCGGCTATTTCTGACCAGTGTGCTGTTAAGGTGCATTGCCAACAACCTTGTCGTAATAAAGTTCTCTATATCCTTTGTTATGTAGGCAATCATGTTTAACATTTACAATTTGGTCTATTTATGTGTATTCATGGTTAAAAGTTCCCTTTGTTGTTTAATGTGCCTGTATGTGCTTGGGTGAGGATTGTTTTGGAGCAACTTGCACCTTTTGGTGATCTCAGGTTTCCCAGAAGTAAATTATTGTGAAATTTGGTCAGCTTCCTTATTTACTTCTGGGTCCAAACGTGTTAACAATTGAGAGTTGTGTTGTGCCAAATAGGAAGTAGTCTCCACCCTTGCAAAAGGAAACTCTCAGACAAAGCCCCACCCCTTCCGCACACTGCTTTAAACAGGGGAGAAGGACTCCCCCTTTCATTGAAGTTCAAGGCCGACCCCGAATAGGAAAATGGCGAATAGGAAAATGGCAATCTTCGTGGTCTATCTGTGAATAAAAATAGAACAAAATCAAAGACAATCATGGTACCAAAATTTGCTTCTATTACACCAGATGTATGTCTTTGAAACAATTATTTTAAAATAGCACATAGAAGAAATTATAATTTAGCTGCTAATTGCAGCCTGCAGTACCCCGGTCTGCCTTCAACTCGAGTTACTCAACGAGAGGGGGCAGCACTGAGCTAGACTGCAACATTACTTCTTGAAGTAGTTGAAACTGTGAATTTGGGCTGTGCCAGTATATGGACAAAATGAGAATCATAACGGATATTGGCAATTTTCTGGATACGTTTATTAATAGAGTATTTTTTTGTAATTATTCATGAACAAAAAATAGGTTTGCCAGCACACATCCTATATCAGTGGTCCCCACCCCTTCAACGTACTCTTGAAAGTTGTAATAGTAAAATGCACAAGCTGAAATTTCAAAATTGGGTAATCCATCATCAGTTTTCCTCTTGTTATGTCAGTCATGGCACACCTTTGAGAGCTATTTATAACTTGTCAGAAATGTTTAAGACCTGTTTGAAAAGGCTGCATGAACTTTCAGCCTGTTTTGGTGGGATGGAGTTTTAGCCTGCCTGGTGACACCATGAGGTGCTAAATTTGTTAATAGACCAATAAAAAGGGTTCCAAACCAAAGCTTGTTTTCCCCTACCCACTCAGAGCAAAATTCTTGCTTGAGAAATAGTTTTTTTGCTAAGAAGGTATTTTTGTTTATTTTTGACCATTTTAATTAAACTATCACAGTGAGGTACTTAATTGTTACCCAGAAATGTGTTATTTAGCTAGGCAAGTCAGTTCAGAAAAAATCTTATTTACAATGACGGCCTACCCCGGACGACGCTGGGCCAATTGTTCGCCACATTATGGGACTCCCAATCACGGCGGTTGTGGAATCAAACCAGGGTCTGTAGTGACACCTCTAGCACTGAGATGCAGTGCTTTAGACCGCTGCGCCACTCAGTAGCTCAATATCAAAATGTTTTGATATTGAGATAAAAAACGGCTGCATTGGACCTTTAACTTTTTTTGCTGTAACCAAGATCCATTGGGAATGTCAAAGAGATTGATAACTAATCCCTTTCATCTTTGGGAAAACTCTTATTTTGAAGGATTTGGGAAAAACAACGGAAGTGATTTGTGTTTCTTGTTTCTGACCAATAGGTGGGCTATCTCGGCCCACTTTTATCACAGATGAAACAATAAGACCGCTATTTCACCGGATGTATGAATGTGGAGAATCCGGTTGAAGTTTCCACTCACTACCAAATATGGTAGTGAGAGGAAGCCCAGTGGCCGGCAGTGGGAGAAGTTGGAACGAGATGGATTTTGGCCGACATTCTGCTAATTTACTCATAAATTAAACATTTGATCTCAATACAGTTTTCTGTTCCCAAAACTACAATATGTTACGAACGGAGTGGACTAAGTTTGGTAAACTTGACCCTTGGCCAAAGTTTAAAAAATTTGCGTTGTTTACAAGGCGTGCAAAGGCGAATTGAGTTATTGCTCACGCGCACTTCAGAGTAGGCGTTTCTCAACGGAGAAATGCAAATGAGCGTGCCAATAGGATCACGCTTGCTTCTGCTTGGCTCTGCCTACCTCATTGCTTGTTCTGCCCACTATTGCTCATTTGTTACCGTTTGAAACGACAGGCTGTGGTCTATCTTGGTTTAGTTATACACATCTTTGCAATATCCGAACCGTGCTAGGCAGACTATTGTGAAAAGGGCAGACTATTGTGAAAAGGGTATTCTATAAACTATTACAAATAGAAAATACATAACCATGGAAAACAAAAAATCCCTGTCAATGGGCACCTGAGGAGGTAGTGGCATTGTTAACACGCTGGGCAGACGGGAGTGTTCAAGAGCAGCTTCTCACAGCAGTGAGAAACGAGAGAGTCTTTATCAAACTTAGTTCAGAGCTTGATGCCCTAGGCTTCATCAAAACATCGACACAGTGCAGGTGGAAAATAAAGAAGCTGAAACAGGAATACAAAAAAATCAAGGACGACGAAAACAAGAATGCCGCCACCTGTCTTAGAAGAAAATGGTTTGCCATCATGGATAGTGTCCTCGGTCACCAACCAAGTGGTACCTTATTGGAGTCTGGCTTGGTAATGAATTCTCAAAATATTTTGGAGTCCACGCCTGATGCCCCACCAGAGGAGGAAGATCCCGGTAATTTAGAGTAATGTCCCTGTTCCAAAGTAGGGTTTTACACCAGGCTGTATATAAACTCTGGATCGCTACTACAATGTATTGGCCATTGAGAAGCTTTGAAGCCACCGGTCGGCCATATTGGCACTCCCCAGTAGCAGCAGTCCTCTATAGGATTGAATGGAATTATACAGTATATCAATGAAATGTTTTTGAAGGACAAAATTACATGTATTTAAGTCTTTTTTTTGTTCTCGTGGACAGTAACATTTGTAATATATACTTTAAGGAAAATGTTTTTTTTATTGAATCAAATTGTTTTTGTCACAATGCGTTGACAACAGGTGTACGTACACCTTACAGTGAAATGCTTACTTACAACTAACAATGCAGTTAAGAAAATACAAAAAATAAGAGAAGAATAACAAATCATTAATGAGCAAGCAGTAAATAACAATAGCTGGGCTATATACAGGGGGTACTGGTACAATGTGCGGGGGCACCGTGTCAAGGTAATTGAGGTAATATGTACATGTAGGTAGAGTTATTAAAGTGACTATGCATAGATAATAAGAGTAGAAGAGGGTGGGGGGGCAATGCAAATAGTCTGGGTTTCCATTTGATTATTATTTGCATACTTAGCGCACAATCTAATTTAAAAGGATGCATTAAGGTGTCTGTAATTAAATCCATGTGGCAAAAACGAATGTAGACCATAAATGCATTTTTTTTATAGCTTCCAAAATATTTTTTTACAATGTGGAGGAGTGCCAAGATGGAGGCACGGTGGCTTCAACACAGCGCCCACTATAACTGGTCTAGTGTGTGTGTGTATATAATATAATATATATATATATATATATATCATTGGTTTACCCTTGGCCTGTATTTCCACCCCAGGAGACCAGGCAAAAAAAGTATTGGGCCATGGCCTATTTTTCATCATGCCAACACCAATGTGACTTTCCATGCGTTTCCCACAGTGGAGGCTGGTGGGAGGAGCTATAGGAGAACGGGCTGATTGGAGTCAATGTGATTTCCATATGTTTGATACCATTCCAGCCATTACTCCTCCCACCAGCCTCCACTGGTTTCCCATTGTTATAAACTAAGTAACATTAGGAAATGGTGAATGGTCATTCCATAGCTAAGTCTACTTACAAATGTAGGTTAACACTGCATATGTTAGCAATATACAGCTCTGCCCAGAGGCCCAGGCTTTTGCGGTGCAGTCCGTTAGGTGCTTGCATCTGCACAGTAAAAGCCACGATGCAGCTATCTTCTTTCCCGCTACATTGACAGCAGCGGTGGGAATGAAACAGCTTGTGCCACATGCTAAGCCCAGACCTCTGGCCTAGGCAGTACAGTACAAAGCTCTCACATACCGTGTTACACAATCTTTGCTAGTTATTATGTCCCTGTTTGTGTGAGTACTCGTTATCTGGTGCTTCCACAGACAAGTCACCATCCAGTTGGATGCCTGATGAGGTCCACAGTCTCTTTAGTCACCGTTCAGGGACTTCAGGGTCTGGCAGGATAAATTCAGCTTCTAGGCTGTTGGAGTCTGCTGATTCCCCCAAAAAAGCGGAAGATTATGGTAAGTTCAGAAACATTACATTTACAGAAACAACGGCTGATCCATTACATTTTTAGTAGGCCTAAATGGCCTATGACCTTACTGGATAACATTTTATCTGCGTTTTCTTGTGTCCTTCAACTGATCTGGTGCATTCACAGATGAATCTCCATTCCGCTGGACGCCTGAGGAGGTCCATGCATTGTTACGACTCTGGGCAGACAGGAGTGTTCAGGAGCAGCTTCTCTCATCAGTGAGAAACGAGAGCGTCTTTACCAAACTTAGTTCAGAGCTCGCTGCCTTGAGATTTAACAGGTCGTCAAAGAGGTGCAGAGAGAAAATAAAAAAGCTGAAACAAGAGTATTATAAAATCAAGGACAACAATAAGAAGAGGAGCTACAACCGCCGTAGAGAAAGATGGTTTGCCATCATGGATAGTGTCCTCCGTCACCAACCAAGTACTTTGGTAATAGATTCAGATGGAAATATTTTGGCGACAACTCAACCTAATTCCCCACAAGAAGTGAAAGATTCTGGTAAGTTAAGCTGCCTAGTACAGCATCAACACTAGTGACATTTTCAAAACACTAAATTGGCCTGCGACTGGAAGCTCGGAAGTTAATATTGTTTGTCAACTGATCTGTTGCTTCCACAGACAAATCTCCATCCAGTTGGACACCTGGCGAGGTCCATGGTTTCATTGGTCACCGTCTTGGAACCTCCGCTACTAAGATAAATTCACCTACTGTGCTGTTGGAGTCGACTGATTCCCCTCTAGAAACAGAATATTATGGTAAGTCATCTAGTCTAGTTTCTGAACCTTTTTTACGGACTCAATGTCTGCTAACGATCAGAGGGACCAGGCAGTAAAATAGTCAATGAGAAACAAACAACATAAACAAAACATGTAAAGTGTTGGTCCCATGTTTCATGAGCTGAAATAATAGATCCTCGTAATTTTTTCCAAACGCACAAAAAGCTTATTTCTCTCAAATTTGATCAACAAACTTGTTTGCCAAGATTTTCCACACACCTGACAGGTGTGGCATATCAATAAGCTGATTAAACAGAATGGTCGTTACACAGGTGCACCTTGTGCTGGGGACAATCAAATGCACCGTTTTGTGCTGGGGACAATGGACACTCTAAAATGTGCAGTTTTCAAATAAAATGTTATTTGTCACACACACATTAAGCAAATGTTATTTCAGATGTAGCGAAATGCTTGTGCTGCTAGCTCCAACAGTGCAGTAGTATCTAACAATTCTCAACAATACACACAAGTAAAAGGATGGAATTAAGAAACATACAGTACCAGTCAAAAGTTTGGACACCTACTCATTCAAGGGTATTTCTATATTTTTACTATTTTCTACATTGTAGACTAATAGTGAAGATAAACTATGAAATAACAGTTATGGAATCATGTAGAAACCAAGTGTTAAACAAATCAAAATGTATGAGATTCTAAGTTCCCACCCTTTGCCTTGATGACAGCTTTGTGCACTCTTGGAATTCTCTCAACCAGCTTCACATGGAATGCTTTTCCAACAGTCTTGAAGGAGTTCCCACATATGCTGAACACTTGTTGGCTGCTTTTCCTTCACTCTGTGGTCCAACTCATCCCAAACCATCTCAATTGGGTTGAGGTCGGGTGATTGTGGAGGCCAAGTCATCTGAAGCAGCAGATGGGTCAGTGTCCTGTTGAAAAACAAATGATAGTCCACTAAGTCCAAATCAGATGGGATGGCATATCTCTGCAGAATGCTGTGGTAGCCATGCTGGTTAAGTGTGCTTTGAACTATAAATAATTCTGTGTCACAAGCAAAGCACCATCACAGCACCTCCATGCTTCACAGTGGGAACCACACATGCGGAGATCATCCGTTCACCTACTCTGCGTCTCACAAAGACACGGCGGTTGGAACTAAAAATCTCAAATTTGAACTCATCAGACCAAAGGACAGATTTCCATTGCCCATTGCTCGTGTTTCTTGGCCCAAGCAAGTGTTTTCTTCTTATTGGTGTCCTTCAGTAGGGGTTTCTTTGCAGCAATTTGACCATGAAGGCCTAATTCACGCAGTCTCCTCTGAACAGTTGATGTTAAGATGTCTGTTATTTGAACTTATTTGGGCTGCAATTTCTGAGGCGGGTAAATTGAATGAACGTGTCCTCTGCAGCAGAGGTAACTCTGGGTATTCCTTTTCTGTGGCGGTCCTCATGAGAGCCAGTTCCATCATAGCGCTTGATGGTTTTTGCGACTGCACTTGAAGAAACTTTCAAAGTTGTTAAAATTCTCCAGATCGACAGACCTAAAGCAATGGACTGTCATTTCTCTTTGCTTATTTGAGCTGCTCTTGCCATAATATGGACTTTGGTATTTTACCAAATAGGGCTGTCTTCTGTATACCACCCCTATCTTGTCACAACACCACTGATTGGCTCAAACTGATTAAGTAAATAAATTCCACAAATTAACTTAAGGCACACCTGTTAATTAAAATGCATTCCAGGTGACTACCTCATGAAGCTGGTTGAAAGAATGCCAAGTGTGTGCAAAGCTGTCAAAGGCAAAGGGTGGCTACTTTGAAGAATCTACAAAAATATATATTTGTATTTGTTTAACACTTCTTTGGTTACTACATGATTCCATATGTGTTATTTCATAGTTTTGATGTCTTCACTATTCCACAATGTAAAAAATAGTAAAAATAATGAAATCCTGGAATGAGTATGTATGCCTAAACTTTTGACTGGTACCGTAAATATTAGATTGCGCAATGTCAGAGTGGCATTGACTAAAATACAGTGCAATAGAATACAGTATGTAAACATTACTAAAGTGACCAGTGATTTTATGTATATAGGGCAGCAGCCTCTAAGGTGCAGTGTTGAATAACCCGGTGGTAGCTGGCTAGTGATGGCTATTTAACAGTGATGGCCTTGAGATTGAAAAACAGCTTCTGTCTCAGTCCCAGCTTTGATGCACCTGTACTTACCTGGCTTTCTGAGTGATAGAACAGGCCGTGGCTCGGGTGGTTGATGTCCATGACAATCTTTTTGGCCTTCCTGTGACATCGGGTGCTATAGGTGTTCTGGAGCGCAGGTAGTTTGCCCCCGGTGATGCGGTGGGCAGACCGTACCACCCTCTGGAGAGCTCTGCGGTTACAGGCGGTGCAGTTGCCATGCCATACAACGCCATGCGGTGATACAGCCAGACAGGCTCAATTGTGCATCTATAAAAGTTTGAGGGAACTTCTTCAACCTCCTGAGATTGAAGAGGCGCTGTTGCGCCGCCTTCACCTCATTGTCTATATGGGTGGATTTAATGTAAATTTTTCTACCATAAGCTGTCTCCAACGTAGCTTTAGAGAATTTGGCAGTACATCTAACCGGCCTCACAACCGCAGCCCAGGTGTATGGCGCCGTGTGGGTGAGCGGTTTGCTGATGTCAATGTTGTGAACAGAGTATCCCATGGTGGCGGACAACAAACCCAATTACATTTCAGATAGCCTTCCACAAGCTTCCCACAATAAGTTGGGTGAATGTTGGCCCATTTCTCCTGACACAGCTGGTGTAACTGAGTCAGATTTGTAGGACTCCTTGCTCGCACACGCTTTTTCATGTCTGCCAGCAAATCTTCTATGGGATTGAGGTCAGGGCTTTGATGGCCACTCCAATACTTTGACTTTGTTGTCCTTAAGCCATTTTTCCACAACTTTGGAAGTATGCTTGGTGTCCATTTGGAAGACCCATTTGCGACCAAGCTTTAACTTCCTGACATCTTGAGATATTGCTTCAATATATCCACAATTTTCCTGTCTCATGATGCCATCTATTTTGAAATGCACCAGTCCCTCCTGCAGCAAAGCACTCCCGTGCTTCACAGTTGGGATGGTGTTCTTTGGCTTGCAAGCCACCCCCTTTTTCTCCAAACATAAAGATTGTCATTATGGCCAAACAGTTCTATTTTTGTTTTTCGTCAGACCAGAGGACATTTCTCCAAAAAGTACGATATTTGTCCCCATGTGCAGTTGCAAACCGTAGTCTGACTTTTTTTTATGGC
Organism: Oncorhynchus kisutch; assembly: GCF_002021735.2. Classification (NCBI taxonomy): domain Eukaryota; kingdom Metazoa; phylum Chordata; class Actinopteri; order Salmoniformes; family Salmonidae; genus Oncorhynchus; species Oncorhynchus kisutch. Next base: position 25,720,601 of record NC_034191.2, read on the forward strand.
GGTTTTGGAGCAGTGGCTTCTTCCTTGCCGAGCTGCCTTTCAGGTTATGTCGACATAGGACTCATTTTTACTGTGGATATAGATACTTTTGTACCTGTATCCTGCAGCATCTCCACAAGGTCCTTTGCTGTTGTTCTGGGATTGATTTGCACTTTTCTCACCAAAGTAGGTTCATCTCTAGGAGACAGAATGCCTCTCCTTCCTGAGCGGTATGACTGCTGCGTGGTTCCATGCTGTTTTTACTCATGTACAATTTTTTTGTACAGATGAATGTGGTACCTTCAGGCGTTTTGTAAATTGCTCCTTAGGATGAACTAGACTTGTGGAGATCTACAACTTATTTTACTGGGGTCTTGTCTGATTTCTTTTGATTTTCCCATGATGTCAAGCAAAGAGGCACTGAGTTTGAAGGTAGGCTTTGAAATACATCCACAGGTACACCTCCAATTGACTCAAATTCTGTCAATTAGCCCAAAGCCATGACATAATTTTCTGGAATTTTCCAAGCTGTTTAAAAGGCACAGTCAACTTAGTGTATGTAAACTTCTGACCCACTGGAATTGTGATTATAGTGAATTATAAGTGAAATAATCTGTCTAAACAATTGTTGGAAAAATACTTTTGGACATTTTTGGAGTGGTTGAAAAATGAGTTTTAATGACTCCAACCTAAGTGTATGTAAATGTCCGACTTCAACTGTTCATAGATTAGGGCCTAATGAATTTATTTCAATTGACTGATTTCCTCATATGACCTGTAACTCACTGAAATTGTTGAATGTTTTTATTTTTGCTCAGTATAGTACACATTTTTGGAAAACTGTTTAAACTTGCTAGGTAACATTGTTTGCCAGTTTAAGTGCTTTTAACAGATCTGGTGCATTCACAGATGAATCTCGAGCCAGCTGGTCACCTGAGGAGGTCCATGCGTTGTTAACACTCTGGGCAGATGGGAGTGTTCAGGAGCAGCTTCTCTCCACAGTGAGAAACAAGAGAGTCTTCACCAAACTTAGTTCTGAGCTTGCTGCCCTCGGATCTACGAAGACATCTAAGCAGTGCAGAGAGAAAATAAAAAAGCTGAAACAGGAATACAAAAAAATCAAGAATGACACTAGCAAAAATAGTTCCAATGTTCGTGGAACAAGATGGTTTGCCATCATGGATGCTGTCCTCAGTCAGCGAACAATAACTTCAATGCTTTTGGAGTCGTCTCAGCTTAAGTCCTTGCCCGAGGCAGAAGACTCTGGTAAATTAAGTTGTACTATACATTCTCAAAATGTTAACGTGGCCCCTATGTTGTTTGTGTGAGTGCTTTTAAAATGGTCCCTGGCTTCATAGATGTTTACTGAAGCTGGCTAGCATCCCAAACCCTAGCTAAAGGCATTTTTAGATCAAACCTATACAATACTTTTGGTTTAAACTGTCCTAGGATATTATTATTATGTAATACATATTCTTGTTTGTGTTTCCCACTGTAGGTTCCCGTTTAACTCTCTCCTCCCTACGTCTCCTTGCTCCACCATTACGCCTGATGTCAGCATTCTTGTGGCAAGTGGCTCAGCAGCATACTGTAAAGCATTTTGGGAAACTGGAGGAGTTTGTGACTTTGGTGACAGAGGTGGTTCCAGAGCTGCTGAGTTCCAGGCAGAGGACCCAACTCCTCCTGGGTCTGAGAGCAACGGTGAGAGGTGCAAATGCAGAGGATTCCGATAAAACTATGGGCAGCAACTAGTCACAAATATAAACGCAATATGCAACAATTTAAGATTTTCATATAAGGAAATCAGTCAATTGAAATAAATGAAGCCCTAATCTATGGATTTCACATGACTAAGAATACAGATATGCGTTTGTTGGTCACAGGTACCTTTAAAAAGGTAGGGGCGTGGATCAGAAAACCAGTCCGTATCTGGTGTGACCACCATTTGCCTCATTCAGCACATCACATCTCCTTCGCAGAATGGATCAGGCTGTTGATTGTGGAACGTTGGCCCACTCCTCTTCAATATCCAGCAACCTCATGTTTCAGCATGATAATGCACAGCATGTCGCAAGGATCTGTACACAATTCCTGGAAGCTGAAAATGTCCCTGTTCTTCCATGGCCTGCATACTCACCAGACATGTCACCCATTGAGCATGTTTGGGATGCTCTGGATCAACAGCGTGTTCCAGTTCCCGCCAATATCCAGCAACTTTGCACAGCCATTGGCAGGAATTGGAACACGCTGTCTTACATGTTGTTCCAGGGCATCCCAAACATGCTCAATTTGTGACATGTCTGAGTATGCAGGCCATGGAAGAACTGGGACATTTTCAGCTTCCAGGAATTGTGTTCAGATCCTTGCAGCACGGGGCCGGGCATTATTATGCTGAAACATGAGGTGATGGTGGCAGATAAATGGCATGACAATGGGCCTCAGGATCTTGTCACAGTATCTCAGTGCATTCAAATTTCCATCGATAAAATACAATTGTGTTCGTTGTCCGTAGCTTATGCCTGCCCATACCATAACACCACCGCCACCATGGGGCACTCTGTTCACAACATTGACATCAGTAAACAACTCACCCACAGAACGCCATACACACTGTCTGCCATCTGCCCGGTATAGTAGAAACTGGGATTCATCTGTGAAGGGCACACTTCTCCAGCATGCCAGTGGCCATTGAAGGTGAGCATTTGCCCACTGAAGTCGGATACGACGACGATCTGCAGTCACGTGAAGACTAGTGAGGAAGCAGATGAGCTTCCCTGAGACAGTTTCTGACAGTTTGTGCAGAATTTCTTTGGTTGTGCAAACACATTTATCAGCTGTCCGGGTAGCTGTCTCTAAAATGACCAGCCACAGTCCGCATGCCAATTGCACCCTCCCTCAACTTGACATCTGTGGCATTGTGTTGTGCGACAAAATGGTGCATTTAATTGTCCCCAGCACAAGGTGCCCCTGTGTAACGATCATGCTGTTTAATCCGCTTCTTGATATGCCACACCTGTCAGGTGGAGGGGTTATTTTGGGAGAAATGCTCACTAACAGGGATGTAACAAATTGGTGCACAACATTTGAGAGAAACAAGCTTTTGTGCATATGGAACATTTCTGGGATCTTTTATTTCAGCTCATGCAAAATGGGACCAAACTTTACGTTTATATTTTTGTTCAGTGTACAGTCGTGGCAAAAGTTTTGAGAATGACACAAATATTAATTTTCAAAGTCTGCTGCCTCAGTTTGTATGATGGCAATTTGGGAGTGGGCTCACTCACAATTTTGCCTAAGAACACAGCCATGAATAAAGAATGGTACCAACACATCCTCTGAGAGCAACTTCTCCTACCCATCCAGGAACAGTTTGGTGACGAACAATGCCTTTTCCAGCATGATGGAGCACCATAAGGCAAAAGTGATAACTAAGTGGCTCGGGAACAAAATATTTTGGGTCCATGGCCAGGAAACTCCCCAGACTCCCCATTAAGAACTTGTGGTCAATCCTCAAGAGGCGGGTAGACAAACAAAAACCCACAAATTCTGACAAACTCCAAGCATTGATTATGCAAGAATGGGCTGCCATCAGTCAGGATGTGACCCAGAAGTTAATTGACAGCATGCCAGGGCAGATTGCAGAGGTCTTGAAAAAGAAGGGTCAACACTGCAAATATTGACTCTTTGCATCAACTTCATGTAATTGTCAATAAAAGCCTTTGACACTTATGAAATCGTAACATCTGACAAATATCAAAAGACACTGAAGCAGCAAACTTTGTGGAAATGAATGTGTCATTCTCAAAACTTTTGGCTACTACTGTAGTATGTTTTCCCCTGGTGCTACCTCACTTCTACCTCTTTTCCAGCTGGTTCTAGAGTTATGTCGTAATGAATGCACAGCTGACCTCGTGACCATCCAGCCTCACCTGGATAAAATCCATTCTTTGACAGAATTCTCTGTACACAAAGAGGTAAGTTAACTTATTTTGGCAGCATATTTAGAAAAATATCGGGGGGGTTTCAGCCCACATGTTGAGTTCATGTCTGATGTCGTTTGTTTATGCTTACTGACAGAGTAATGATGATGAGTTGAAGGCTACAGAGTCTAATTTTGTGGAATTGGTCCAAACCCTGCTGGAAGACCCTTCTGAGAGGGAGCACTTCTTTCAGGTAAAAGATCTTTCTGTTTTGTGACTTGCAGGTGACTATTGCTTGTATCAGCATTGGCACCGGACTTTGTCATAAATTATCTATTTTTCAGGTGGTGTTCCCAGTACACTACGGCCCTCGGTATGACACAGCACTGCGGTTACTGGTGTGGGAGTTCCTCTCCAGACTGGAGGAGCTGCTACCTGTACCAGACTTCACACAGGTACAGAATAAAGCATCACAGTATAAGTTTGAACCTTTTAGTCTACACTAGGTTTTAAGCTTGCAAAGATGGCTGGAGTACAACTGAATGGAATATACTCCATGTGTATAAAATATCAGTTGTCTGGCATACTGTATTTTAACACTATATTCCCCTGCTCCTCAGACGGCAGCATGGCTTGGTGCAGGCCCCTCTGTCTTGGAGGAATGTGGACATGCCATATTTGACACTGAAGAGCTGAAGACACTTCTGCAGCACCATCAGCATCATGGAAACCTGAAAAAGGGTAAGTCTCCATCCAGTCAAACCAAACTCCTGTCATTTGAACTTGATGATGCAGGTGTCAGCGACAATCATATTAGCTGTAATGGTAAGAGAAAGGAAAACGCTGCTGAAAAATATAGCAAGAGTAACGTGTGCCATCTTTCGTAGGTTATTTCTCTTATTACACTGCAGATACCATCCTATCCACACTGTCCCTCCCTCCAACAATAAGAGTTGTCATTGGATCTGAGCAGCCCAGCTCTGACAAAACGAGAGATGGAGAAAAGCGAGAAGGACAATCTAATGGGGACAGAGAGGAGGAGGAAATGGAAGAGAGACGGAGTGAAGAGTACTGGGAAGATGAAGATTGCAATGAAATAAGTTATATAAGGCAGGATTTGGAGCAACAGGAGCAGATGGGCATTTCAACGGCAGAGACGTCTGCTCTGTGTATCCCAGTGCCCAATAACGGTAAGGGTATTCAGGAATTTAAACACTGATCTCATGTCATCAAATTATTGATAACATCTATTATACAATCTAAATTCCTGATCTTGTCATTGCAGGATTTAATGATGGAATGTCATCCCGCAACCTTGCCTGCTCCCTATGCCCATTCAATCACATTGAAATTGCAAAACTCCACCAGCACATCAGGATTAGGCATCGAGGAGAGGACCGGAAGCTTTTATGTTCTAAGGAATCTGGGACTGATCACCCCTTTCCCTCAAGCAGCACTAAAAGAATCCCCTATGCATCAATAATCAAGACTCACAAATGCACTCATTGTGGTAAAGTTTTCAAATGCTCCAAAACCCTGAAAGTACATATAGGAATTCACACATTGCCATTCCATTGTAACCAGTGCGAGAAAAGATTTTCTTCCAGGTGTGGTCTGAAAAAACATCAGCGAGTTCACACAGGGGAAAGACCATTCAAATGCTCTCACTGTGACCGAAAATTCATGTGTGCAGGTTCACTCAAATGGCATGTGCGCACACACACTGGGGAGCATCCCTACTGTTGCACTATTTGTGGGAAAACATCTGTCCAACATCTAGCAAGACACATGCGGATGCATGCAGGAGAGAAAAACTATTTATGTAGCATCTGTGGTAAGGCATTCCTTAGCTCAGGAGAACTGAGGCTGCATACACGATCACACACAGGAGAATGTCCCTACACCTGTAAACATTGTGGAAAGGGCTTCAAAGCATCATGCCATCTAACACTTCATATGCGATCTCACACAGGAGAGCGTCCATACCCCTGCACCCTGTGCACAAAACGTTTTACTACAGCAAGAGGCCTTAAAAGACACATGCTTACTCACACTGGCGAAAAACCTCACCAGTGCTACAAGTGTGGGAAGAGATTTTCTGTAAGGGGAAATCTGAATACACATCTTAAAAGTCATAGATTTTAGGATGGGATTCTGCAGGAGCAGTCTCGTAGAATTGACTTTAATTAAATAAAATGTATACAATTTCATTAAATACTGAACAAGTTTTGTGATTAACGATTCCCTGTGCATTTTGTTTTGAACAACCTACAACCTGTGAACAATGTGAGGGGTTTATCAATATCCTGCCCATAATCACACTATACTGTTAATATGGTGAGTCCATGCCTCTAGATTCAAACTAGCCCAAGATGTACTATTAATAAGGAGTCTACCCTTAATCCTTAAGGTCCAAATATGTTATTTGCAGAGGTAGAATGGTTCTGGCAGCCAAATACTCCATCCAAACGTGGATCGAGTCTCAATTGCGATACGGTCCTAGAAACATAAAGCCCTTTACTTTCATATCAAAATAATTTCACAAATGCAAACGGCCTTTTGTTACACATAGGTGTATAGTGCATGCTAGATGGCTAATTAGCACAGGTGGTACCAATGTCTATCATAAACACGAAATGGAGACATGGCCGTGTGGGAACCCCAACCATATACAAAGGCTAGATTCAACTCTACGTTCAAGGGCACAACTTTTTTTTTTAAGTAACTAATGCAATTATCACTTATGAACATGCAGAAACCAATTCAATATTGATGAATATATAATAATGTAAAGAGGACCTTTACTTGGAAGGAAATGTTTTGCCCGGAAGTGATAGCCACGGCTTCAGGAAGAAGACGCTCTGGGGTATGAGCTTGTTTCATTCAATTTGTGTGACTAACACATTAATCTTTGTTTATAGTATGTAACATTTTCGACTGTGAAACGTTTTGACATTATAGTATTTTACGTCTCAAGACAACAACCGAAGTAGCTTGATCCAAACATATTTCAATGGTTGTAGCCTATATTTCCCAGTGTCGCTACTACCTAGCTAACGTCACCTTGTTAACTAGCTACGTGAACATGCTATAGGTTACTGTAGTTTATAATTCATAGTTATAAACATTGAACAATTGTAGTAAACCAGTTTTTATTAACTCACGCCCGCCAGCTAGCTATTACACACTTTACTTGCTAGTTAGTTAACGAGAACCCAAGGTGGTTTACACAGCCGGTCAGTGTAATCCAATGGAGTTGGAGTGGTGAATAAAGGTTACTTGCTATCAGCTGTTTTGTTAGCATGCATGCCGGTTAGTTAACTAACGTTAGCGCGTGGGAGATGTTGCCACTAATTGTCAGTCAGTGACAAGTAATAACTAACTAATGCTCTTCCTACAGTTGATATAGGTCAAAACCCAATACAACATATTTGCTGGTCATGTGTTTGTGTTTTCTGGTCGATTCAAAGTGAATGAGATGGCGACGAATGAGGCAAGCTGTGAACAACCACAGAAGCGAGGAACCAAAGACAAACCGAATGGATATTTTGCAGGTTGGTTGTGAAACTTCAAGTGAACCAGCATTAATTAGCCTGTGTTTATGGAAAATGGATTAACAATTTTACCAAGGAAGGAGAAGGGTTGTGTTGCTAAAGGTATGCAGCAATGCACAAATTGTTATCTTGGGAATTCTTCTTACAACGTTACAGTATTGCCAGAATGGTTCCCAAACAGTTGTGTACTTATTAATTCCATAGTTTAGAAAAAACTAAATAATTATACTTGATTCAAAGGTCTAGACTAGTGAACTCCACCATTTGCTAGTGTTATGTTCCTACTTAGGCCTAGACAAAGTGACATGACTTTATCAAAGGCTTATGCTAGCCTATATCCATCAAATTAAGGGGATATTGCTATGGCTTTTTTTGATACTAGGCTACTTTTATAGATTAATCTGACCTCACTTGTGTGCTCCTGTATCTACAGACTCTGTGGTCAGTGAGAGGAGGCAGAAAGATAGGGAGGAGCGTCTCGCTCTGGTGCTGTGGAGGCGGCCAATCATCACACTACACTACTTCCTCCTGGAAACCTTCATCACACTAAAGGAGTGGACATTAAAGTAATCCACCACTACTTGACAGTAAAACTAGAAACCAACTGATTAGTTGAAAGCTGTCTCAGTTCTGTTGTGTTTAAAGTAACACTCTACCAGTCTAGCCATTTGGTAGATGTATCAAACTGTTCCACTTCTTCCCCTCTGCAGGTTATGGCGACGAAGGGGGACAGTGTTCTTGTTCCTGGTGTTGTGTTCACTCTTCTCCCTTGCCTACTCCACTGAGGGAGCACACCAGAAGGTAAGGAAGGAGATAAACAAACTCATCTCCTCTGTAATTTATTTATTTGGGATGGTTAAAGATAAGTAACTGTTTATTCAGATGCACTGCATTCCTGGAGGAAAGGTCACCTGAGGAGATGTGTTGTGCGATATTTTTTTGCTTGATGCTCAGGCCAGTACTTTGGATGTATCTTGACCAATGTGTTATTATTGTGTAAATTGTTCACATTTCCTAATTTTCCATTACTATCCTTGGCATAGTTGAAGTCGGAAGTTTACATACTTAGGTTGGAGTCATCAAAACCCGTTTTTCATCCACTCCACGTACTTTGGTGCAAAAAGTGCAAATCAATCCCAGAAGAACAGCAAAGGACCTTGTGAAGATGCGGGAGGAAACGGGTACAAAAGTATCTATATCCACAGTAAAACAAGTCCTATATCGACATAACCTGAAAGGCCGCTCAGCAAGGAAGAAGCCACTGCTCCAAAACCGCCATAAAATAGCCAGACTATGGTTTGCAACTGCACATGGGGACAAAGATCGTACTGTTTGGAGAATTGTCCTCTGGTCTAATGAAACAAAAATAGAACTGTTTGGCCATAATGACCATCGTTATGTTTGGAGGAAAAAGGTGGTGGCTTGCAAGCCGAAGAACACCATCCCTACTGTGAAGCACGGGGGTGGCAGCATCATGTTGTAGGGGTGAATTGCTGCATGAGGGACTGGTGCACTTCACAAAATAGATGGCTTCATGAGGAAGGAAAATTATGTGGATATATTGAAGCAACATCTCAAGACCTCAGTCAGGAAGTTAAAGCTTGGCCGCAAATGGGTCTTCCAAATGTAATGGACTCCAAGCATACTTCCAATGTTGTGGCAAAATGGCTTAAGGACAACAAAGTCAAGGTATTGGATTGGCCATCAAAAAGCCCTGACCTCAATCCTATAGAAAATTTGTGGGCAGAGCTGAAAAGTGTGTGTGAGCAAGGTCTACAAGCCTGACTCAGTTACACCAGCTCTGTCAGGAGGAATGGGCCAAAATCCACCCAACTTATTGTGGGAAGCTTGTGGAAGGCTACCCGCAACGTTTGACCCAAGTTAAACAATTGAAAGGCAATGCTACCAAATACTAATTGAGTGTATGTAAACCCACTGGGAATGTGATGAAAGACATGAAAGCTGAAATAAATCATTCTCTCTACTATTATTCTGACATTTTACGTTCTTAAAATAGTGGTGATCCTATCTGAGCTGAGACAAGCACTTTTTACAAGGATTAAATGTCAGGAATTGTGAAAAACCGAGTTTAAATGTATTTGGCTAAGGTGTATGTAAACTTCCGACTTCAACTGTAGGTCTCCAATGTTTTCTCCTAAGGATAAATGTCTTGTGAAGTCGTGTGTTATTGCTCTTTGTCCATGCAAAAGCCTAAAGCTCTCTCTACTCTCTCCCCCCTCCTGTCTGTTCTCATCTGCAGTATGTGCAGTACCTGGAGAAGAGGTTCCTGTGGTGTGCCTACTGGGTAGGTTTGGGCATCTTGTCCTCAGTAGGCCTTGGGACTGGCCTGCATACCTTCCTACTATACCTGGTAAGTAAAAGAACCACCCTTCCCTTGCCTGTCAGCTGTGACATCAAAAATGTAAGCTAACTTATCTCACTCAGACATTGGAAAAGCCTGCTCTATCTCGGTAAATCAAATACGTTTATTTGTCACGTGCGCTGAATACAACAGGTGTAGACCTTACAGTGAAATGCTTACTTACAGGCTCTAACCAATAGTGCAAAAAAGGTATTAGGTGAACAATGGGTAGGTAAAGAAATAAAACAATCGTAAAAAGACGGGCTACATACAGACACCGGTTAGTCAGGCTGATTGAGGTAGTATGTAGATATGGTTAAAGTGACTATGCATATATGATGAACAGAGTAGCAGTAAAAGAGGAGTTGGTGGGTGGGACACAATGCAGATAGCCCGGTTGGCCAATTTGTGGGAGCACTGGTTGGTCGGCCCAATTGAGGACGTATGTACATGAATGTATAGTTAAAGTGACTATGCATATATGATAAACGGAGAGTAGCAGCAGCGTGTAAAAAAATTAAAAAACGGGGGGGGTTGGGGGGGCACACAATGAAAATAGTCTGGGTAGGCATTTGATTACATGTTCAGGAGTCTTATGGCTTGGGGGTAAAAACTGCTGAGAAGGCTTTTTGTCCTACACTTGGCACTCTGGTACTGCTTGCCATGCAGTAGTAGAGAACAGTCTATGGCTGGGGTCTTTGGCAATTTTTAGGGCCTTCCTCTGACACCGCCTGGTATAGAGGTCCTGGATGGCAGGCAGCTTAGCCCCAGTGATGTACTGGGCCGTACGCACTACCCTCTGTAGTGCCTTGCAGTCAGAGGCTGCACAATTGCCGTACCAGGCAGTAATGCAACCATGCTCTCGATGTTGTAGCTGTAGGCCCTTTTGAGGATCTCAGGACCCATGCCAAATCTTTTTAGTTTCCTGAGGGGCCATAGGCTTTGTCGTGCCCTCTTCACGACTGTCTTGGTGTGTTAGGACCATTCTAGTTTGTTGTTGATGTGGACACCAAGGAACTTGAAAGCTCTCAACCTGCTCCACTACAGCCCCGTCGATGAGAATGGAGGCGTGCTCGGTCCTCTTTTTCCTGTAGTCCACAATAGTATTTACTTTTTTTCTGAGAACGCTGGTACAGTATGTGACTTTGGATGTTTTTGTGAGCCTGTTAGCTCTGCTTGTTGTTCCATAACTAGCACGATAGACCAACAAAAAAATTGTAGTTGCGGTGAATTGGTTTACAGGCTTGTGCTTGTCCTCTGACCTAGAGGGACACATTTTGTGCACAGGCTATTTCCATAATTTGATTCACCACTGCCAGAAAATGAATACATAGCCACAGTTTGTCCAATGGGTGGCCTCATACATCATATCTCATTCTTTCAGTGTGTTCAGTTCTCCATAGATCTGGTCCAAATAGAACTGCCATTCACCTCTGGGGCCCAGTTTTTCTATTTGGACTAAGTCCAGATAACTTTTGATAAACTGGGCACGAAAGTCTGGGTAGCCATTTGATTAGCTGTTCGGGAGTCTTATGGTTTGGGGGTGGAAGCTATTTAGCTCTTGGACCTAGACTTGGCTCTCCGGTGCTGTTTGGTAGCAGGGAGAGCCATCTGACTGGGGTGTCTGGAGTCTCACAATTTTTAGGGCCTTCCTCTGACACCGCATGGTATAGAGGTCCTGGATGTCAGATGGCTTGGCTCCGATGATGTGCTGGGCTATTCTATTTTTGAATCACTCTGACATTGCTGCAAATGCAATCAAATCAAACACTTCATGAGAGCCCTGGCTTTCAGTTTGAGGGGAATATGATCACCTGTTGGGCAGCGAGAACCAGCTCCTCATAGCTGGGTGATGCATGGAATTAAATGTGTTCCTGTAAGCCCATGTTGTGCAACATTTCTATAGGCTATGCAATTGTTTTCTCACATAGTGTTTTGATGGTCTCCATTTAAAAAGAGGATCCAATCAGCTTTCTCTAGACTAGGCTGACTTTATTTCTCAACTTTCCTAATATTAAGCACATTGCATCGCTTTACAACCGGAGTAGCCTACATGGCTGATATGAAAATGAAACGCCTGAAAGTGTCCTCCATTCGCTATTCAAGTGCATATGGATGACATGTTTTTATTTTTCTGCGTTTGTTCCGACAGGTGCTTGGTAATGACCCCTTCTCAATCAACTAATTTCAGACATTGTTTAGTATACATGTAGACCAGATTAAATTGACAGTGTAATGGGTGAGAATATTGATTATCACTTGTGAATGATGCCCGGCATGTGGAGTCTAAGGCAAATCATAGTCTCATGTATCCTAGTCCATAGGCCTATATGTTTTGATAAGGTTTGTATCACAACTAGTGGCCAAATGTCTAAGCATAGCCTTTAGCCTACAGAGTTGTGAAACATGTACTTATCATTGCAGTCATTGCACAATCGAGTTTGAAAACAGAGTTTTGACTGGCCAATATTTAAGAGGATCCCAGCTTTCTCATGCTACTATATTTATTGCTCAACTCTTAAAATGTAATCACATTAAACCTCTTAACTGGTGTAGCTTACCTGGCATATTATAAACGGAACTGAGCGAAGCGCTTCCTCCGTTCGCTATTCAAGTGCAGGCTGCTTTTTTTGGGGGGGGGGCTATTCAAAAGAATATATACATTTCACACATGCACAGAGTGTACAAAACATTACGAACACCTGCTCTTTCCATGAGACTGCCCAGGTGAAAGCTATGATCCCTTGTTGATGTCACTTGTTAAATCCACCTCAATCAGTTTAGATGAAGGGTAGGAGGCTGGTTAAAGGATTTTTAAGCCTTGAGACAATTGAGATCTAGATTGTGTATGTACAGTGTATTCAGACCCCTTGGCTTTTTCCACATTTTATGTTACACCCTAATTCTAAAATTGATAACTTAAAAAAATGTTTTATCCATCTACACAAAATACCCCATAATGACAAGGTAAAAACAGGTTTTAGAAATATTTGCAAATGTATTAAAAATAAAGATACCTTCTTTACATATGTATTCAGACCCTTTGTTATCAGACTCAAAATTGAGCTCGGATGCATCCTGTTTCCATTGATCATCCTTGAGATGTTTGCACAACTTGATTGGAGTCCACCTGTGGTACATTCAATTGATTGGACATGATTTGGAAAGCACACACCTGTCTATGTAAGGTCTCACAGTTGACAGTGCATGTCAGAGCAAAAACCATGCCATCAGGTCGAAGGAATTGTCTGTAGTGTTCCGAGACAGGATTGTGTCGAGGCACAGATCTGGGGAAGGGTACCAAAACATTTCTGCAGTATTGAAGATCCCCAAGAACAGAGGCCTCCATCATTCTTAAATGGAAGAGGTTTGGAACCACCAAGACTCATCCTTGAGCTGAGCAATCTGGGGAGAAGGGCCTTGGTCAGGGATGTGACCAAGAACCCGATGGTCACTCTGACAGAGCTCTAGGGTTCCTCTGTGGAGATGGGAGAACCTTCCAGAAGGACAACCATCTCCGCAGCACTCCACCAATCAGGCCTTCATGGTAGTGTCCCGATGGAAACCACTCGTCAGTAAAAGGCATATGAAAGGGGGATACCTAGTCAGTTGTACAACTGAAGTGTCTTCCGCATTTAACCCAACCCCTCAATCAAAGTGGTGCGGGGGGCTGCCTTAATCGACATCCACGTCTTCGGCGAAAGCCCGCTTGGAGTTTGCCAAAGGGCACCTAGCTGGTGTGATGAAACTGAGGTTGCAGTATTTGGCCTGAATGCCAAGTCTCACATCTGGAGAAACGTGGCACCATTCTTATGGTGAAGCATGGTGGTGGCAGCATCATGATGTGTGATGTTTTTCAGAGGCAGGGACTGGGAGACTAGTCAGGATCGAGGGAAAGGTGAACGGAGCAAAGTACAGAGATCCTTAATGAAAACCTGCTTCAGCTTGAGAGGATCTGCAAAGAAGAATGGGAGAAACTCTCCAAATACAGGAGTGCCATGATTGTAGCGTCATACCAAAGAATACCAGAGGCTGTAATCGCTGTCAGAGGTACTTAAAGTACTGAGTGAAGGGTCTGAATACTTATGTAAATTTGAGTTATTTTATTAATTAATTTGCAAAAATGTCAACTTTTTTTGCTTTGTGTGTAGATTGGGGGGGGGGGGGGTGTGATTGAATGGGCAAGCTGAAAGATTACTATCAGCTAAAAACGAGAAGCGGCTCCAGTGGGCACGCAATCAACACAACTAGACAATTGAGTGGAAAAACATTGCATGGAACATGACAGTGAGTTCAGTTTACTTGTGGGCTGTCCAGTCACCAGACCTCAACCCAATAGAACATCTTTGGGATGGGATGAGATGGAACGTGCTGTTCATAGCATGGCTGTCCAATCAGCAGCATGTGCGTGATGCCATAATGTCAGCATGGACTAACATCCCTGTAGAACGTTTACGACACCCTGTAGTATGCCCCAAAGAGTTCAAGCTGTTCTGGAGGCAAAGGTGTATCGGACCCGGTAATAGATTGCTGCACCGACTAAACTGGCTCTTCTCCATCTTGCGTTACAAGAACTTCACTTGTCTGTTCAGTAGCGGGGCAAGACTGTGAAGATGGAGTGATTGTATTTATTTTTATTATACCTTTATTTAACTTGACAAGCCAGTTAAGAACAGATTTTATTTTCAATAACGGCCTAGGAACAGTGGGTTAACTGCCTTGTTCAGGGGCAGAATGATAGATTTTTACCTTGTCTGCTCGGGGATTCGATCTTGCAACCTTTCATTTACTAGTCCAACGCTCTAACCACCAGACTACCTACCGTAATGAAATGTGCCACGATGTAAACGGGGCCTTTATAATGTATTAAATCAAAACATGGAGCCTGAGGTTTGTAACACAGCTACAGTTGCATGGATAACTCTACATTAAGCATATAGGAGGACCTATTTCAAATTATCACTTTTTTAACCACTCAACACAGAATAGCCACATGTCCACAGTCCCTCGGAATTCGTTTGGGGAAAATATCCTTTCTATTTTATTCAGCTGTGTTCCATTGTATTCTTCTTACTTCAAAATAATTCTGCAAATATTATCTGCTAAATGAACTAGTTAAGCCCACAGATCAGGGCCAAACATAAGGATGACTCAGAATATGTTCTTCTGAAATGGGCTACATGTCACAATGTTTCTTTAGACATGCCTAAAATTAACAATGGATTTATTGTGATGGTGTTGGCTATATTAAATGGATTTACTTGACATTTTTTAAATGTAATGTTCCAAAGGTCTGCATAAGTGGCTTGTCTATGTGTGGATGCCCAGAGATGTTAATTAACACTCAATTACCTTGAGACCGGCAGTTGTTTGCATGACAATTACCGGCTGACAATTTCATGACCGCCACAGCCCTAGTTTCTGATGAGTGAAAGTGAACAGTGTGACTGTGGTTGAGTCACGCTCCTTCCTCACTGTGGTTTGTTTGTTTGACATCCATCTTGCTGTGGTGAAATGAAGCATTAAACTGTGATTAAGACAAGTGATTCTAATTGTCTTCTATCTCCTGTCACTGTGGTATCTCAACAGGAGGCATAATAGACCTCCTGTACTGTGGTTTCAGGTGCCCTGACTGCCCTCACTGTTAATGAAGCCAGGTGGCTAAGCCTGGGCTCTGATTAATGGAGCTGCATGCCGGGCTTTCGTGTGTGTGTGTGTGAGAGAGAGAGAGAGAGCTGGGCAATATGGACAAATCCATTCTTTTTTGTGATAATGATAAATGACAATTATTTTTGGGGGTGGTGCTAGACCTGGGCGACATGTACCAAAAGTCATATTGCAGTAAATGTTAGGTTTTTATTTTATGGACAGTTACTTTACATTAGCACCACGGCTCTAGCATTTTTTTTCCAGTGCCAGATAAGACAACTGAGGTAGCCTATGATTTTTAAAAAAGGAGGCTATTTCATCGAGCACATCCAAAATATAAAATCATGCATTTGCTGATGTGCAACCTGTCAAAATAGGATCTGGAATCATCAGATGTATTTTTGGCTCTTCAGAGTACTTGCCAACATCTTTGTGCGTATTGGCCTATAATCTATAGCCTATTTATCACCTGAGGAAATGGGACCTCAAAGCACTTCGCTAGATTGCGAACTCTAAATATATTGTAGCTAGAGTTACGTTCCCCAGTTTCTGTGTTGTGGGTTTGTGTGTATTTCAGGAAATGGCTTGGTTCTAGTTAGGTAAGTTGGTGCTAGTTAGGTAAGGTAGGAGAGGGGGCTCAAATTTTTTTTGTTGCTTTGGTTCTGTCCAGCCCCTTTTCCCCAAATTACTGTGTGAAAGAAAGAAATTCCCTGTAAACGGTGATATATTCTGCCTCTGTCACCCTTAACCGCACCTGCAGTCACATACCTCTTTCACTCCACGGGGAGTTGGGTGTTGCGTTCCCTCCAAGAGGCGTGCGTAACACTATATAGCCATGTAGACTGATTAGCCTACATTTTCTGATAAATTAATCAATGTCCTACAAAAACTTTCCAGCGCTAGGCCTAGGCTACTTGATGTAGGCAAATGGAGTGTTCTGCTCCGCGGGCACATCAAAACTATACTAACTACAGCCTACTCTGGTTGTAAAGTGGTGCCGTGAACTCAATATTAAGAGGCGAGAAATACGTTGACATATGTAAAGAATGTTGTGACTCTCCTTTCCTTTCAATAACTATACTGAACAAAAATATAAACACAACATGCAACAATTTCAAATGTTACTGAGTTGGTTCACATTAGGAAATCAGTCAATTGAAAATAATTTAGGCCCTAATCTATGGATTTCACATGACTGGGAGTACAGATATGCAGCTGTTGGTTACAGATAACTTTTTAAAAACAAAAAGGTAGGGGAGTGGATCAGAAAACCAGTCAATATTTAGTTTACCACCATTTTCCTTATGCAGCACGACATCTCCGTCACAGTGGATCAGACTGTTGATTGTGGAACGTTGGCCCACTCAATGGCTGTGCGAAGTTGCTGGATATGGGCGGGAACTGGAACTCGCTGTTGATCCAGAGCATCCCAAACATGCTCAATCGGTGACATGTCTGTAGTATGCAGGCCATGGAAGAACTGGGACATTTCCAGGTTCCAGGATTTGTGTACAGATCCTTGTGACATGCTGTACATTATCATGCTGAAACATGAGGTGATGGTGGCAGATGAATGGCACAACAATAGGCCTCAGGATCTCATCATGGTATCTCTGTGCATTTAAATTGCCATCAATAAAATACAATTGTATTCATTTTGTGTAGCTTATGCCTGCCTGTACCATAACCCCATCACCACGGGGCACTCTGTTCACAACATTGACAACAGCAAACTGCTCGCCCACACAGCACCATACACATGGTCTGTGGTTGTAAGTTCTGTTGGACGTACTGGTAAATTCTCTGAAACTATGGTTGGAGGCAGCTTATGGTAATTTAATGGTAATTTCTCTATCTGGCAACAGCTCTGGTTGACAATCCTGCAGTCAGCATGCCAGTTGCACGCTCCCTCAACATGATGAATGATCATGCTGTTTTAATCAGCTTCTCGATATGCCATACCTGTGAGGTGTGTGGATTATTTTGGCAAAGGAGAAATGCTCACTAATAGGGATGTAAACATATTTGTGTCCAAAATATTTATATATTTTTTGTGCGTAAGTAACATTTTGGGATCTTTTTATTTCAGCTCATGAAACATGGGACCAACACTTTCTTTTTGCGCTAATATTTTTGTTCGGTGTTGAACCACAGTTGCATTGAACTCTGCAATATTTTGAGCAACGGTCATACATTGCATTTGGAAAGTATTCAGACCCTTTCCCTTTTTCCACATTTTATGTTACAGCCTTATTCTAAAATGGATTTAATAAAAACATTTCCTCATAAATCTACACACACACTACCCCATAATGACAAAGTGAAAACAGGTTATTTTAAAATTAGCAACATTTTATGAATAAAATAAATGTTGAATAGTTATGTTAATGTGATAAGCATTTAGACCCTTAGCTATGAGACTCGAAGTTGAGTGCCAGTGCATCCCGTTTCCGTTGATCATCCTTGATGTTTTTATATCTTGATTGGAGTCCACTGTGGTAAATTCAATTGATTGGACATGATTCGGAAGGTCTGTCTATATAAGGTCCCACATTAGACAGTGCATGTCAGAGCAAGAACCAAGCCATGAGCTCGAAAGAATTGTCCCTAGAGCTCCGAGACAGGATTGTTAAGGCACAGATCCAAAAAATGTCTGCAGCATTGAAGGTCCCCAAGAACACAGTGGCCTCCATCATTCTTAAATGGAAGAAGTTTGGAACCACCAAGACTCTAATTAAAGCTGGATGCCCAGATAACCTATGAAATCAGGGTAGTAGAGTCTTGGTCAGGGAGGTGACCAAAAATCTGAATGTCCCTCTGACAGAGCTCGAGTTCTTCTGTGGAGATGGAAGTACAACCATCTCTGCAGCACTCCACCAAATCAGGCCTTTATGGTAGTGGCCAGACAGAAGCCACTCAGTCAATGCCACATGACAGCCTGCTTGAAGTTTTGCTAAAAGGCACTTAAAGTACTCAGACCATGAGAAACGAGCTTCTCTGGTCTGATGAAACCAAGATTGAACTCTTTGGCCTGAATTCCAAGCGTCACGTCTAGAGGAAACCTGGCACCATCCCTACAGTGAGCATGGTGGTGGCAGCATGCTGTGATGTTTTTCAGTGGCAGGGACTGGGAGACTATTCAGGATCAAGGGAAAGATGAACAGAGCAAAGTACAGAGATCCTTGATGAAAACCTGCTCCAGAGTGCTCAGGACCTCAGACTGGGGTGACGTTTCACCTTCCAACAGGACAATGACCCTAAGCACACAGCAAAGACAATGCAGGAGTGGCTTCGGGACAAGTCTCGAATGTCCTTGAGTGGCCCAGCCAGAGCCCGGACTTGAACCCGATCGAACATCTCTGGAGAGACCTGAAAATAGCTGTGCAGTAACCTGACAGAACTTGAGAGGATCTGCAGAGAAGAATGGGAGAAACTCCCCAAATTAAAGGTGTGCCAAGCTTGTAGCGTCATACCCAAGAAGACTTGAGGCTGTAATCGCTGCCAAATGTGCTTCAACAAAGTACTGAGTAAAGGGTTTGAATACTTATGTAAATGTGATGTTTTTTTTATTTTTACATTTGCAATTTTGCATTTTACATTTCGCTTTGTCATGAGGTATTGTGTGTAGATTGAGGGGGTAAAAACTATTTAATCAATTTCAGATTAAGGCTGTAACGTAACAATGTGGATATTGTCAAGTGGTCTGAATACTTTCCGAATGCACTGTTTTCTTGTGCTTCTCAGAATACATCGCTCCCTCCTCCGTGCGCACAGTGGGGAGAGGGAGTGAGTCGGCAGCCGGCAGGGACCCACAATGCGTAGGCTATTACTGTTGACAAAATAATTGTTCTAAAACTATCTATATGAACGTTGTGTAGCAAAATCACAGAATTACCAATGTAAGCAAAATGCTTCGGTAAGAAGGCGATGTCTGTAATTTTCGGTTTATCATCCCAGCTCTAGTGTGTCTCAACTGTCCATGTTCAGCTGAATTAAGGAATACCCATCCATCCTCTGGCTCTCAGGGTCCACACATAGCATCAGTCACCCTGGCTGCGTACGAGTGTGGCTCTACAGACTTCCCCGAGCCCCCCTACCCAGACCAGATCATCTGCCCAGAGGCAGGAAGAATGGAGGGCAGCATCTCACTCTGGTCCATCATCTCAAAGGTCCGGCTGGAGGCCTGTATGTGGGTGAGGAAACATGTCTTTATTCAACTAAAGTCTAGGTTCATCGTTCTAGTGAACTCTATGGGGTGGTTTCCTGGACACAGATTAAGCCTTGTCCTGGACAACAAAAAACACACGCTTAATGGATAATGTCCATTAAGTTTTTTTATTTTGACATTGTCCAGGACTTAATCTGTTCCTTGGGAAACCAGTCCTTTTGGATTTAGAACAATAAGGGCATCTTTAGTGCTCAAAATTGGTTGACATCACGTCTCCTGAACTATGACATCCACCATAGAACTATGCCTGACTCTGGTATGAATCAGTGCTAAGCTAACCCAGTGTGTGAATGTCTCTCCAGGGTGCAGGCACAGCCATTGGGGAGTTGCCGCCCTACTTCATGGCTCGAGCGGCCAGGCTATCTGGAGCAGACCCAGATGACGAAGACTATGAGGAGTTTGAGGAGATGCTGGGGCAGGCAGAGACTGCTCAGGTGAGTGGGGGACTCTGTTTTCCCCTCTGAGTGTAGTAGCCTGCCCCATTCCATCTAAATCCTGTGGAGTCCTAAATACTCTCATTCAGTCTTTTGATTTTTGGGTTTGACTCTACTTAACTGTCCATCACTATCTACTGACTTCTCTATCTGGCCTGTGATTGGCCTCCAGTTATCACATGACTTCTCTGAAAGCCCCTCCCACCATTTCCAGTAAGGTCATTGCTAGTGGAGTGAGTCACGGTGAAACAAGCTCCCCTGTAATCATCCCAGAGGCATTTCTTTTCATGATCCTTTCATTTGAGGGACAGGCAATGTGAACAGGCTACTGACACCATGACTGCCCCTAATCATGTAACAAATTAACTCATTAGGATTTGGGGCATCATGGAACAAGTTGTTTAGCATTACCATCTCCTGAATTAAACTGTAAAGGTCTTTAACTATAACATCGATAAACAGTCATCTTATTAATCATGACCTCTTATCAAATATTCATTCTAAACGATCGTGACCTTGGCTCTGCAAAAAAAAACAGCTTTACGCATTATTCAGTACTACACATTGGTTGAATAATTGTATTTATTATCTAACTATATAATAGCACAAAATACACACACTTATGAGACAAAGCTCCCTAGTGGGCTGAAAGATATGATGGCTTGTTACAACATCATGGAGAGGGTGGGGGGGAGAAAAAGACACACTTATCGTTGATTTCCTAAAAAAAGTTCCATTATTTGGTCCATCCAGTTTTTAATAACATCACAAAATGGAAAGCAATATTACATTCGTTTTCCATAGTTTCCCACTGACCATTTCCCACAACGTTATGTTAGAAATAGCGTTCCGTTGTTCACTTTCTGGATGTTAAAGTTTTGGGCGGGCAAAAGTTTCTGAACAGACATTCCTTTGGTTGACACTAAAGAGCAAGAGAGCCCACTCGGACTTCATTTAGCTGTCACCCCCTTACGGGTGTGAGAGGGTTTGGTTATTGTCAGCCATTGTCAAGCTGCTCTGACCCATTGTGATCCTCACAGGACAGTCATTACAAATAATAAAAAATAACACATCATATTTACATAGTGGGGCAAAAAAGTATTTAGTCAGCCACCAATTGTGCAAGTTCTCCCACTTAAAAATATGAGAGAGGCCTGTAATGTTCATCATAGGTACACTTCAACTATGACAGACAAAATCAGAAAAAAATCTAGAAAATCACGTAGGATTTTTAATGAATTTATTTGCAAATTATGGTGGAAAATAAGTATTTGGTCACCT
This sequence comes from Oncorhynchus kisutch, assembly GCF_002021735.2. Lineage (NCBI taxonomy): Eukaryota > Metazoa > Chordata > Actinopteri > Salmoniformes > Salmonidae > Oncorhynchus > Oncorhynchus kisutch. The sequence goes on from NC_034191.2 coordinate 25,742,008, forward strand.
ACAAACAAGCAAGATTTCTGGCTCTCACAGACCTGTAACTTCTTCTTTAAGAGGCTCCTCTGTCCTCCACTCGCTACCTGTATTAATGGCACCTGTTTGAACTTCTTATCAGTATAAAAGACACCTGTCCACAACCTCAAACAGTCACACTCTAAACTCCACTATGGCCAAGACCAAAGAGCTGTCAAAGGACACCAGAAACAAAATTGTAGACCTGCACCAGGCTGGGAAGACTGAATCTGCAATAGGTAAGCAGCTTGGTTTGGAGAAATCAATTGTGGGAGCAATTATTAGGAAATGGAAGACATACAAGACCACTGATATTCTCCCTCGATCTGGGGCTCCACACAAGATCTTACCCCGTGGGGTCAAAATGATCACAAGAACAGTGAGCAAAAATCCCAGAACCACACGGGGGGACCTAGTGAATGACCTGCAGAGAACTGGGACCAAAGTAACAAAGCCTACCATCAGTAACACACTACGCTGCCAGGGACTCAAATCCTGCAGTGCCAGACGTGTCCCCCTGCTTAAGCCAGCACATGTCCAGGCCCGTCTGAAGTTTGCTAGAGAGCATTTGGATGATTCAGAAGAATATTGGGAGAATGTCATATGGTCAGATGAAACCAAAATATAACTTTTTGGTAAAAAGTCAACTCGTCATGTTTGGAGGACAAAATGCTGAGTTGCATCCAAAGAACACCATACCTACTGTGAAGCATGGGGATGGAAACATCATGCTTTGGGGAAGTTTTTCTGCAAACCAGGACCAGGACGACTGAGCCGTGTAAAGGAAAGAATGAATGGTGAGATTTTGAATGAAAACCTCCTTCCATCAGCAAGGGCATTGAAGATGAAACGTGGCTGGGTCTTTCAGCATGACCATGATCCCAAACACACCGCCCGGGCAATGAAGGAGTGGCTTCGTAAGAAGCATTTCAAGGTCCTGGAGTGGCCTAGCCAGTCTCCAGATCTCAACCCCATAGATAATCTTTGGAGGGAGTTGAAAGTCTGTGTTGCCCAGCAACAGCCCCAAAACATCACTGCTCTAGAGGAGATCTGCATGGAGGAATGGGCCAAAATACCAGCAACAGTGTGTGTGAACTTGTGAAGACTTACAGAAAACGTTTGACCTGTCATTGCCAACAAAGGGTATATAACAAAGTATTGAGAAACTTTTGTTATTGACCAAATACTTATTTTCCACCACAATTTGCAAATCAATTCATAAAAAATCCTACAGTGTGATTTTTCAGGATTTTTTTTTCAACTTTTGTCTGTCATAGTTGAAGTGTACCTATTACCGATTACAGCATCGAGTCGTCTTGGGTATGACACTACAAGCTTGGCACACCTGTATTTGGGGAGTTTCTCCCATTCTTCTATGCAGATCCTCAAGTTCTGTCAGGTTGGATGGGGAGCGTCGCTGCCCAAGTCCGGGCTCTGGCTGGGCCAAAAGGACATTCAGAGACTTGGCCCGAAGACACTCCTGCATTGACTTGGCTGTGTGCTTAGGGTCATTGTCCTGTTGGAAGGTAACCTTCGCCCCAGTCTGAGGTCCTGAGCACTCTGGAGCAGGGATCTCTGTACTTTTCTCGGTTCATCTTTCCCTCAATCCTGACTAGTCTCCCAGTCCCTGCCTCTGAAAAACATACCCACAGCATGATGCTGCCACCACCATGCTTCACCATAGGGATGGTGCCAGGTTTCACCAGACGTGACACTTGGCATTCAGCCAACAGAGTTCAGTCTTGGTTTCATCAAACTAGAGAATCTTGTTTCTCATGGTCTGAGGGTCTTTTAGGTGCCTTTTTGGCACACACCAAGCGGGCTGTCATGTGCCTTTTACTGAGGAGCGGCTTCCATCTGGCCACTCTACCATGAAGGCCTGATTTGGTGGAGTGCTGCAGAGATGGTTGTCCTTCTGGAAGGTTCTCCCATCTGCACAGAGGAACTCTAGGGCTCTGTCAGAGTGACAATCAGGTTCTTGATCACCTCCCTGACCAAGGCCTTTCTCAGATCTAGGAAGAGTCTTGGTGGTTCCAAACCTGTTCCATTTAAGAATGATGGAGGCCTCTGTGTTCTTGGGAACCTTCAATGCTGCAGACATTGTTTGGATCTGTGCCTTGACAATCATGTCTCTGAGCGCTACGGACAATTCCTCTCCCCTCGTGGCATGGTTTTTGCTCTGACATGCACTGTCAACTGTGAGACCTTATATAGACAGTTGTGTGCCTCTCCAAATCATGTCCAACAAATTGAATTTACCACAGGTGGACTCCAATCAAGTTGTTAGAAACATCTCAAGGATGATCAATGGAAACAGGATGCACCTGAGCTCAATTTCGAGTCATGGCAAAGGGTCTGAATTATTATGTAAATAAGGTATTTCTGTAGAGACCTGAAAATAGCTGTGCAGCAATGCTCCCCATCCAACCTGACAGAGCTTGAGAGGATCTGCATAGAAGAATGGAAGAAACTCTCCAAATAAAGGTGTGCCAAGCTTGTAGAGTCATACCCAAGAAGAGTTGAGGATGTTATCGTTGTCAAAGGTGCTTCAACAAAGTACTGAGTGAAGGGTCTGAATAGTTATGTAAATATATCTTCTTTTTTTATATATACATTTGCAAATCTAAACCTGTTTTTGCTTTGTCATTATGGGGTATTGTGTGTAGATTGAGGGGATGAAAACAATTTACTAAATTTTAGAATAAGGTTGTAACATAACAAAATGTTGTTTTTTCACCCTCAACATGAAACCACAATATTTCACCCCCCTTTGTAGTGTGTATCAATCAGATCAAATGAGTTCAATAGCTCTCTGCCAACAACTCTTGCCTTGGATTTTTACCAGAGCTTCTAAAATAGATCAAAGGAAAAGATAATAGCCAGTCTGATAGCATTTGCTATACCACATGAATTCTTTATCAAGTAACTCCTTTTTCAGAATTACATTAAGACTTTTGCTTTATATTTTGGTTATACTGTATCATTGATATTATTGTAGAAGTTGTTTAATGTGTGAAGCATAAATTTATATTTGAATCTAAACTGAATTATGTTTTCAGGATTTTGTTACTCGAGCAAAACTGGGAGTTCAGAACATGGTGCAGAAAGTGGGATTCTTTGGGATTCTAGCCTGTGCCTCGGTAAATCCAAAACTACATCGCAGGCAACCTTTTGACTTGACTTGCACTCTTATCTAATACTGTTTTAAAGTTTATGCCTTTATTATTAAAGCGCATCACTGAATATTGTACACATGGCCGAAAGTATGTGGACATCCCTTCCAATTAGTGGATTCAGCTATTTCAGCCACACCGTTGCTAACAGGTGTACATCACACACAACTATGCAATCTCCATAGACAAACATTGGCAGTATAATGGCCCGTACTGAAGAGCTGTGACTTTAAACGTGGCACCGTCATTTGATGCCACTTTTCCAACAAGTCAGTTCATCAAATTTCTGCCATGCTAGAGCTACCCCAATCAACTGTAAGTGCTGGTATTGTGAAGTGGAAACGTCAGGAGCAACAACAACTCAGCCGTGAAGTGGTAGGCCACAGAACGGGACTGCTGAAGTGCGTAGCTCGTAAAAATTGCCTGTCCTCGGTTGCAACACTCACTACTGTATTCTAAACTGCCTCTGGAAGCAACGTCCGCAGCAATAACTGTTCATCGGGAGATTCATGAATTTGGTTTCCATGGCCGAACACAAGCCTAAGATAACTATGCGCAATGTCAAGCATCGGCTTGAGTGGTGTAAAGCTCGCTGCCTATGGATTCTGGAGTGATGAATCACGCTTCACCATCTGGCAGTTCCGACGGACGAATCTGGCTTTGGCGGATGCCAGGGGAACGCTACTTGCCCCAATGCATAGTGCCAACTGTAAAGTTTGGTGGAGGAGGAATAATGGTCTCTGGCTGTTTTTCATGGTTCAGGCTAGGCCCCTTAGTCCCAGTGAAGGGAAGTCTTAACGTTACACCATACAATCACATTCTAGACGATTCTGTGCTTCCAACAAGTGGCAACGGTTTGGGGAAGGCCCTTTCCTGTTTCAGCATGAGAATGCCACCATGCACAAAGCAAGTTCCATTCAGAAAATGTTTGTCGAGATCGGTGTGGATCTCAACCTATCAAACACTTTTATGGATGAATTGGAACACTGACTGTGAGCCAGGTCTAATCTCCCAACATCAGTGCCCGACCTCACTAATGCTCTTGTGTGAATGGAAGCAAATCCCCGCAGAAATATTCTAACATCTAGCGGGAAGCCGTCCCAGAAGAGTGGAGGCAGTTATAGCAGCAAAGGGGGGGCCAACTCCATATTAATGCCCATGATTTTGGAATGAGTTGTTTGACGAGCAGGGGTCCACATACTTTTGGCCATGTAGTGCATGTTTGTTACAATGAAGTTATGACCATGAAGGTAGAATTCGAATGCATTCTATTACAGGATATATTTTGACATGTTAAGACCTGTCTTTCAGATCCCTAATCCTCTGTTTGACCTTGCTGGTATAACATGTGGCCACTTCCTGGTACCATTTTGGACCTTCTTTGGAGCGACTCTTATTGGGAAAGCCATCATCAAGATGCACATACAAGTAAATATTTTAGTTGTACTTAACAATTACACATGGACATTGTCTGAATATTTTCTGTTGGCTGTAATTCTGTGTTTTTGAAGTACTTTTAGTGCTGCTATTGAAGACCATTCCATATTAAATGAGTATGGAGAGCACTTTAATGAGAACCATTGCTTTTTGTAAACCAGATCAAACTCTTAGTTTTCGGCTGTATTGTTGAGTCTGCCACGGTGACTAATCTACTCCCAGACGGTGCGAGACTGACTGTGTCTCTGAGTTGTGGTGGTGAGAGCTGAGCAGTCTAACCAGACCAATCCATCTGTGGTACCAGCCAGTGATCTCACCAGTTCTGACAAAGCCCTCCAGGGTTGAGGAGGACCAGGGTCCGGGGGATACTTTGTTTTTTCTCCTCAGACCTCAAGGGTCTTTTACTGTCCAGACTTGGCTGGGACGGCATGTGTCACCGTGCTCAAAGCAGACATAGGATATATCCCCCACCTCGGTGCAGATGATGACTCAGGTTTTCACTGTGTCTGTCTGAGACTGATCACTAATCACCCAGTTGATTAATTTGTCTCCCCACAGAAACTGTTTGTTATCATAACGTTCAGCAAGCACATAGTGGAACAGATGGTGTCTCTGATCGGGTGAGTATGTGTCTTTGTTAATGTATGCATATAGATGAAGAGAGGTGCTTTGCCCGGTTAGCATCTTTCCTCTGTGCTTTAATGGGGGCAGGGCTCCACACTTTTTGTTTGTCCTTTTTGTTACGTAATAATCACAATCAAACAATTACTCGGATCAGAATTGGCCAAAGAGAGGCCAAAGTTGGAATAATATTCTAATCTGTTTTTAATCTTTAAAAAAATTAAAGCCTACATATCAAAGTGTATGTGATATGCATGTTGGGATGAGTTGGACTACAGAGAGAAGGAAAAGCAGCCAACAAGTGTTCCGCATATGTGGGAAGTACTTCAAGACGGTTGGAAAAGCATTCCAGGTGTAGCTGGTTGAGAGAATGCTAAGATTTTGCAAAGCTGTCATCAAGGCAAAGGGTGGCTACTTTGAAGAATCTCAAATAAAATATATTTTGATTTGTTTAACACTTTGGGTTACTACATGATTCCATGTGTTATTTCATAGTTGATGTCTTCACTATTATTCGACAAAATATAGAAAAACCCTGGAGTGAGTAGGTGTCCAAACATTTGACTGATACTGTATATGTGCAGCGGTTGTATGAATTTAGGATTATACGTTTGAAACCAGTTTTGCTGATGGTTTGATCATTCTCATTCTGAACAAATGGCATCAAAAGCATAACCTCAAAGTCAGATGTGTGTGCGTGTGTTTGTTTTGCCCCCTCCATTAAGGGTATTTCCCTTACACAGAAACTAATCCCCCACATAGGTGGTCAGCCAGCCTTGTGGGGTCTTCTCAGATGGAATGTCTTCTGTTCTGACTCACAGCAGTTTAGCTTTGACTGCACCAGAATCTTCTCGACAGCAGCAGGGAAACAAAATAACTGCAGGGTTTATTTAAGAACAATAAATCACTTCCATATTACACATCTAACAACTTCCTTGGCTTTTTCTTCTCACAATTTTTTTCACATTAACAAATCAAATTTAAAATCGTACTCGCAACTAATGATTTTATTTAACTGGGCAAGTCGAACAAATTCTTATTTACAATGACGGCCTACCCCGGCCAAACCCACCCCTAACCCGGAAGATGCTGGGCCAATTGTGAGCCGCCCTATCAGTTTATAGTGCTGTCTTATTCACAGTTAAAATTAGTTGCATGAGAAAGAACCCTTGCTTGCTACCATTGCAATTGACTGGTCTGACTCGCTATGAGGTTACACTGGTGCTTGAATGCTGAATTGGGACTTTTTGTAATTGCAGCAGTTTGTCAGTCAGTTAGCCTGGGAATGGGCTTGCCATATCCCTTAAGATCAGCGATTACAGTTAACTAACTTTTCTACTCCTGATAGTAAATACTCTTGAAACGGTTTAGTTAAGTTTAAAATGTGGAAGTTTATATTAACACCTGAATTAAAACTAAACTCTGATTGTATCCATATTTATATTCTATTTAAATATGGTTGTGATACATTGATTAGACTATACCAATTATTGTTGGTATAGTGCAGTCAACTACAAATGATTGTGGATTTATTAAGGTACAAGTTATAGTACCTCTTGGTCTGAGGGTTCTCTTCCAATCAAATTGTCTGCATTCTCTAACTATAATCTTAAGAGCACCTATGAACTGCGTGACCCACAGTGATCTAATCCTTTGCGCTAATCTCCCATATATGGACAGTCATATTGATGAACACGCCTAGTTTGTTCTGTTTCCACCCATAAGGCTGTGATGACAGCATATTGAGTCACTTCCTGGTTATTGGGCTCAGACTGGTTTCCTATAGGAACCTCTGGGATAAATAAGAACGATGGGGAGGACTGCCTTACTTCATTCTGCTGCGTGCTCCCAGCAACTACACTTCCAGTGTGAACTCCCAGCTAGAGGCCTAACTAGAAATGCATAGGAAATGGAACTCAACATCCTGAGCAATGGACTGTTCTCTTGAAACCCTGGTTCTATGGCCCAAGGGTTCCCTCTCCACAGCCTAATTATTTAACCATGTGAAGGGATACTGCTGGTATGGTAAGTACTCTGGGATATAATCATGTCTTTGTCTTTGCCTCTCTCTTCCCCTCCTCCCATCTCCCCTGCCTGTGGATGTCCTTGCCCTGCCACTGTGTCAGGTCTCTGCCGAGAGTAGGTCCCTCCATACAGAAGCCCTTCAGTGAGTACCTGGAGGCGCAGAGGAGTAAACTCCACCACCACACCGGAGAAGGCACCCTGGCGGTAAGAGCACTACTACCATCATCCGTCCTTTCTATGTTGAGACAAAGCATGTGATTTTTATTTATTGGCAAGATTATACAAATTTTAATGTGTTAGTGTCCATAGAGTAATATTCCTCTGTATGCATGTCTCTGCAGAGTGAGAACTGGCTGTCGTGGGTCTTTGAGAAGGTGGTTCTGGTCATGGTCTGTTACTTTATCTTCTCTATCATCAACTCCATGGCTCAGAGCTACGCCAAGCGACGACAACGGAGTCAGCAGCAGCGATACTCTGTGGAGAAAACCAAGTGACGAGACTCTTGAGTCCCTCAGCTCTGATCACAAACTAACCTCGCCCTCTTCCATTCTTAAGAGGCTATGTATGTGCTGTTTGTTTGTCCCTCTTATGGTTTTGTAGTTTCCCCTCCATTTGTGTAACTTGTGTGATTTTAATAATATAATGATAGGATATGAGCAGTGAAGCAGCAGTTGGATGTCAACTTTTTGCTGGCAGCTATACCAGCTGCGATGCCTTATGCAAGGTGGAGGGTCCTACTTCCATTGAACACAGTTCTTAATCACGACTTGATTTGTACATTTTTCACTGTATGGATGGACTCTATTCTGATGTGATGCTAAGGATCTTTTCAGGGTTACATTTTTCTTGTGTTTTTGTCCTGTTGATCAGAAATAGGCCATCTGTCATTTGCGTTTCTTGGATTTGTTTGAAATTCAAGTTTGCAATTGGAAATAGCAATATCAAGTCGTCTCAACATGTTAGTGATAGTTTGCACATCCTGGAAATATTTTTGGGGCGGTATGTATGCACATGCATTTAGAATGATCTGGACAAACCAACTTGAACCAAAACAGAACTTACATTACACTCAGCTAACTTGGTGTTATTTTTATTCTGTACATTTACTGAGTCTTTGATCAGAATATATAAAATGCCTAAATCATTTTTCTTGTTTCCATGTCTGAGTTTTTCCATCTATTTTACTCTTTGTAGGTCTAACTATGTAAACAATTGCTCCCATTCTTGTAAGCTTGCCCCATGTTATTGTATAAAGCATCTTCTACTGTTGAATTAATGATGCTTAGGCAATCAGACCACCAGGACAGGAAAAAATGCTGGAATCTCTGAGAACTAACATCCAAAAGGTAAGTGTCAAGATTCTCCAATAGCAATCTGGATGCTTTTTGAAATTTGTGAAAATGTATTTTTTTTTAATATTATGGAAAATATGTAGTTGGTATGTTGTAATTAGAATATATATATATATATATATATCATGGCTTAATGTTTTAAAGAAAGCAATGCTTGTTGTCCTGTGGCAATGAGTTTCCTGAAGCTGGTTTGTACAGACTTGGTCCTGGTTGTTGCAGGTGTTGTACTCCATCTCCCATCCTGTCAGATAGCTTATCAGACTGGTGTTGACTGTTTGAATCACATGGCGACAACGGTCTGTAAGCTGTCTGAAGTTCTGGGTATTAATCATCTGAAGAGTGCCGTCTTTTTACCAGAGTCAAACTTTAAAGCATGTGTAAATTTTGGTACGTTTGATTTGGTCCGTTAGCTACCAAACAACTTTCCAACAGACATTTGTAGGGCGTCATGGCTGTGTGCATTTGTAGGGAATCAGTTGTCTTATCTGAAAAATCATGCTGTATTCAATAAATCGCCTTGTTCATATAAAATGTTGTTTTTATACCCCTCAAATGTACATATTCATTCAACATGACTCCTTTGACCATTACACACGTGTACTCTACTTGTTCCAATCTCCTCTTCTTAACATGCCAATATAGTATCACCTCTGCAAGTCAATTGGCTTAGGCAGGAATACAATATGATTGCGCTATGTCTGCAATGCATGTTTTATAGGCAAGGTTCAGAAAACACATTCGCCGTAAACGCTGCATATGATGACTATCGGAAATTACCTTTAAAGTGCATTGTCCAAATCTGCGGTCGGATTGAATCCCAAACAGTATCTTACTTGTCCAAAGTTGACTGTCTCTAGAGATTACCTGTTCAGGAAATCTTCCTCCGAGATCCCAAACTTAGTGTACAGATGAATGTAAGCCCTGTGGAAGCAGAGACACCATATCAATATGTGGAAACCCAATAGCCTAGGAATGAGGCAGTTTAGAACAGTAAAATGCCATTACCAATCTTTTTGCAATGATTGACAATGACACATGCTGTTGGAAAACATCAAAATAAGTGAGCATGCATGCCTTACCTATAACCTTACCTGGATCAAACATATTCTAAGCTATCCACCCCATGTTGTCCAGAGGCCTCAGCAGAGCCTGGCTGTTGCTGACCAGTGTAGGAGACGTATACTTGTTAAAGGGGACTGGGTTTTTCCACATGCTGAAAGCCAGGGGGTATATAGGGTCGATCCTAAAATCCACCTATAGATATAAAAACATTCAAAAGGAGTGTTGGATTCTAGAATGAATCAACCAGTATCTATTAATGTATTTTGTCCCATAATAGTTAGACAGCTAGGTAAGAGACCAATACATATCTCTGCTTTGTTCACATCCTTCCCCTGCAGTGTGAGCAGGTGGGGGAGGTCTTGAAGCCAGGTTGTCTGTGACTCCTGGTCCTCTCTACCCCTTCAGGCTGGAGAGAGTGGGCTCGCACCTGCCAGTCGATGCCTGAAAAATAACAATCCTCAGAGCATTAACAAGAATATCTGGACATGGAACAGTGAACACGATGGAGAAGCTAGCTTATACTAACTATTGTACAAAAATGGCTACACACACAAAAAACAATCAATATACAGTACCAGTCAAAAGTATGGACACCTACTCATTCAAGTTTTTTTATTTTTACTATTTTCTACATTGTAGAATAATAGTGAAGACATCAAAACTATGAAATAACACATGGAACCATGTAGTAACCAAAAGTGTAAAACAAATGAAAATATATTTTATATTTGAAATTCTTCAAAGTAGCCACCATTTGCATTAATGACAGCTTTGCAAACTCTTGGCATTCTCTCAACCAGCTTCACCTGGAATGCTTTTCCAACACTCTTGAAGGAGTTCCCACATATGCTGAGCACTTGTTGGCTGCTTTTCCTTCAGTCTGCGATCCAACTCATCCCAAACCAACTCAACTGGGTTGAGGTCGGGTGATTGTGGAGGCCAGGTTATCTGATGCAGCACCATCACTCTCCTTGGTCAAATAGCCCTTACACAGCCTGGAAGTGTGCTTTGGGTCATTGTCCTGTTGAAAAACAAATGATAGTCCCACGAAGCGCAAATCAGATGGAATGGCTTACTGCTGCAGAATGCTGTGGTAGCCATGATGGTTAAGTGTGCCTTGAATTCTATATAAATCACTGACAGTGTCCGCAGCAAAGCACCATTACACCTCTATGCATCACAGTGGGTACCACACATGCGGAGATCATCCGTTCACCTACTCTGCGTCTCACAAAGATACGGCAGGTGGACCCATAAATCTCAAATTAGCACTCATAAGACCAAAGCACAGATTTACACTGATCTAATGTCCATTGCTTGTGTTTCTTGGCCCCAAAAAAGTATCTTCTACTTATTGGTGTCCTTTAGTAGTGGTTTCTTTGCAGCAATTTGACCATGAAGGCTTGATTCACGCAGATAGCCCTAACCCAAATAGAGCTATCTTCTGTACACCACCCCTACCTTGTCACAACACAAGTGATTGACTCAAATGCATGAAGGAAAGAAATTCCATAAATTACAGTGCCTTGCAAAAGTATACAACCTGTAATTTAAATGGATTTTTATTTGGATTTCATGTAATGGACATACACAAAATAGTCACACAAAAAAAAATTAAAAGTGGTGCGTGCATATGTGTTCACCCCCTTTGCTAAGAAGCCCCTAAATCAGATATGGTGCAACCAATTACCTTCAGAAGTCACAACATTAGTTAGATTACACACAGGTGGGCTTTATTTAATAAGTGTCACATGATCTCAGTATATTTCCACCTGTTCTGAAAGGCCCCAGAGTCTTCAACACCACTAAGCAAGTGACACCACCAAGCAAGCGCCACCATGAAGACCAAGGAGCTCTCCAAACAAGTCAGGGACAAAGTTGTGGAAAAGTTCAGATCAGGGTTGGGTTATAAAAAAATATCCGAATAAACTTTGAACATCCCACGGAGAACCATTAAATCCATTATTAAAAAATGGAAAGAATATGGAACCACAACAAACCTGCCAAGAGAGGGCCGCCCACCAAAACTCATGGACCAGGCAATGAGGACATTAATCAGGGAAGCAACAAAGACACCAAAGATAACCCTGAAAGAGCTGCAAAGTTCCACAGCGGAGTTTGGAGTATCTATCCATAGGACCACTTTAAGCCGTACAATCCACAGAACTGGACTTTATGGAAGAGGGGCCAAAAAAGAATCCATTGCTTAAAGGAAAAAATAAACAAACACATTTGCTGTTTGCCAAAAGGCATGTGGGAGACTCCCCAAACATATGGAAGAAGGTACTCTGGTCAGATGAGACTAAAAATGAGCTTTTTGGCCATCAAGGAAAACGCTATGTCTGGCGCAAACCCAACACCTCTCATCACCCTGAGAACACCATGGTGGCAGCTAATGTTGGCTAACTGGCTTGCTAGGTTCAGTTTGTTTTGTAGTGATGTCTGTCATTGTGAGATTTTTTTTATTATTCTTCACCTCAGCACCATTAGCTATTGTCACGAGAATGTTCAACCCCAATGATAATAACTAACAATCAATAGCTTTGACCAATCTCCAAGGTTTGTAAGACCATGGGTTTAATAATAATTAGGCAAAGACTCAGCTTATGCAAAAGGTTAGTACAGTTTATTCACGAGAACGTTCTGAAGACATCCATTTTATACCTTGCTCCTTACTTACGCACATACTTCCACACGAACAGTTGGTGAGTTGTATCCTTCTCCAGAGTTCTCACCACTGTGTATCACTACCCAGCCGACAGTTCCATTCCCCGAGATTAGAGAAACCTTGAGAAGTACTCCCTGTCCTATCATAAGTTTCTCAGAGTTCTAGCCAGGTCGGGTCAAACACAGTTGAATTGTTCTCGGTATTTCCTTAGGCACACACTGTCTCGCCTATACTTCTAACTTCTAAATGGTAAGTCTTAACTTGTCCTATGCACACACAATCATAAGAATTCTAGTCTTATGATTCAAATACATTTCACTCCATTATACAGTGACAGGGTAGAATACTTTTAGTCATTATCTTAATAACATTACCTTTAAGATATAAATAATTTAGTCAATATCTTACCATTACCTTAAACATATGAATTTCTATTATATCAGCTATGTATTTGACGGCAATTGCATATATCCAACTAGTTAGCAACTAGTCATAGTGTACCTTGTTTGTTTACAACTTGATGCTTGGCTAGGTAGCTAGCTAGTTATGGCTAACTTTTTAGGCCAACAATATCATGAGTTAGCCTATGATTATGTCTACAGTATTGTTTTCTTCAGTGAGCATTCCTATTGCCAATGCTGTAAACTACAACTCACGATTCCACTGAGTTTTACACGTCCTCATTATAGTATTATGTGGTACTACTCCCTTATGGATAGAACTTTAAGCAGGGTACCCAGATAAGTGTACATAATATCAACTATAGGCTACTAGTTATAAAAAAAAATGTATTTCACCTTTATTTAACCAGGTAGGCCAGTTGAGAACAAGTTGTCATTTACAACTATGACCTGGCCAAGATGAAGCAAAGCAGTGCGACAAAAACAACAATACAGAGTTACACGTGGGATAAGTAAACATACAGTCAATAACACAAACGAAAAATCTATGTACCATGTGTGCAAATGTAGTAAGATTAGGGAGGTAAGGCAATAAATAGGCCATAGAGGTGAAATAATTACAATTTAGCATTAACACTGGAGCGATAGATGTGCAGATGATGATGTGCAAGTAGAGATACTGGTGTGCAAAGGAGCAAAAAAATTATAGTAATATGGGGATGAGGTAGTTGGGTGTGCTATTTACAGATGGGCTGTGTACAAGTACAGTGATAGGTAAGCTGCTCTGACAGCTAATGCTTAAAGTTAGAGAGGCGGATATGGGTCTCCAGCTTCAGTGATCTTTTGCAATTCGTTCCAGTCATTGGCAGCAGAGAACTGGAAGGAAAGGTGGCCAAATGAGGTGTTGGCTTTGGGGATGACCAGTGAAATATACCTACTGGAGCGTGTGTTACGAGTGGGTGTTGCTATGGTGACCAGTGAGCTGAGATAAGACGGGGCTTTACCTAGCAAAGACTTATAGATGACCTGGAGCCAGTGGGTTTGGCAACGAGTATGTAGCGAGGGCCAGCCAACGAGAACCTACAGGTCGCAGTGGTGGGTAGTATATGGGGCTTTGGTGACAAAACGGATAGCACTGTTGTAGACTGCATTAAATTTGCTGAGTAGAGTGTTGGAGGCTATTTTGTAAATGACATCGCCGAAGTCAAGGATCGGTAGGATAGTCAGTTTTACAAGGGTATGTTAGGCAGCATGAGTGAAGGAGGCTTTTTTTGCGAAATCGGAAGCCGATTCTTGATTTAATTTTGAATGGGAGATGCTTAATGTGTGTCTGGAAGGAGAGTTTACAGTCTAACCAGACACCTAGGTATTTGTAGTTGTCCTCATATTCTAAGTAAGAACCGTCCAGAGTAGTGATGCTAGTCGGGCGTGCAGGTGCGGGCAGCGATCTGTTGTTGTGCATGCATTTAGTTTTACTTGCATTTAAGAGCAGTTGGAGGCCACGGAAGGAGGGTTGTATGGCATTTAAGCTTGTCTGGAGGTTAGTTAACACAGTGTCCAAAGAAGGGCCAGAGGTATACAGAATGATGTTGTCTGCGTAGAGGTGGATCAGAGCATCACCAGCATCAAGAGCAACATCATTGATGTGTACAGAGAAAAGATTCGGCCTGAGAATTGAACCCTGTGGCACCCCCATAGAGACTGCCAGAGGTCTGGACAACAGTGCCCTCCAATTTGACACACTGAAATCGCAGACTTGCAGCTGTGATTGCTGCAAAGGTGGCTCTACAAAGTATTGACTTTGGGGGGGTGAATAGTTTTGCATGCTCAAGTTCAGTTTTTTCATATTATTTCTTGTTTGTTTCACAATAAAACATATTTTGCATCTTCAAAGTGGTAGTAGGCATGTTGTGTAAATCAAATGATACAAACCCACAAAAAAATCCATCTTAATTCCAGGTTGTAAGGCAACAAAATAGGAAAAATGCCAACGGGGTGAATACTTTCATAAGCCACTGTAACTTTTAACAAAGCACTCCTGTATATTGGATTCCAGGTGACTACCTCATGAAGCTGGTTGAGAGAATGTGTGCCTTGCTGGTTGAGAGAAAGCCTTGATGCCTTGTCATCAAGGCAAAGGGTGGCTACTTTCTCAGTACTGTCTCAGCCTCCAGTATTTATGCTGCAGTTTATGTGTCGGGGGGCTGGGGTCAGTTTGTTATATCTGGAGTACTTCTCCTGTCCTATTCGGTGTCCTGTGTGAATCTAAGTGTGCGTTCTCTAATTCTCTCCTTCTCTCTTTCTTTCTCTCTCTCGGAGGACCTGAGCCCTAGGACCATGCCCCAGGACTACCTGACATGATGACTCCTTGCTGTCCCCAGTCCACCTGGCCATGCTGCTGTTCCAGTTTCAACTGACCTGAGCCCTAGGACCATGCCCCAGGACTACCTGACATGATGACTCCTTGCCGTCCCCAGTCCACCTGGCCATGCTGCTGCTCCAGTTTCAACTTCCACCTGACTGTGCTGCTGCTCCAGTTTCAACTGTTCTGCCTTATTATTATTCGACCATGCTGGTCATTTATGAACATTTGAACATCTTGGCCATGTTCTGTTATAATCTCCACCCGGCACAGCCAGAAGAGGAGTGGCCACCCCACATAGCCTGGTTCCTCTCTAGGTTTCTTCCTAGGTATTGGCTTTCTAGGGAGTTTTTCCTAGCCACCGTGCTTCTACACCTGCATTGCTTGCTGTTTGGGGTTTTAGGCTGGGTTTCTGTACAGCACTTTGAGATATCAGCTGATGTACGAAGGGCTATATAAATAAATTTGATTTGATTTGATACTTTGAAGAATCTTAAATATAAAATATTTTGATTTGTTTAACCCTTTTTTGGTTACGACATGATTCCATGTGTTATATTGTAGTTTTAATGTATTCACTATTCTACAATGTAGAAAATAGTAAAAATAAAGAAAAACCCTTGAATGAGTAGATATGTCCAAACTTTTGACTGGTACTGTAAATAGGCCCATATTGAGCTGCACGGGGACGTCAATTGTTTTGAAATTTCACACTTGTGAATTTCATAGTTAGCCAATGCTTCCCCATGGTGTTCAAAACTAGTACAGCACTCATTTCTGACAAATGCACTATGGCTACACAGACATTTTAATTTTTCATTTTATTTTTATTAAACAGTAACATGCAAAACGCTGTAAGCATCTGATGTTGGTGTTGGAGCAGGCCTGGCCAGGTGAACACGCTGTAAGCCATGGAGGAGCTGGACACCTGGGGAATGTTGCAGAAGATGAGCAGCTTGTACTCTGGGTGACACCAGGCCACTCATCAGTTCAAATGGAAAAACAGTGCACAGTGTGTGATATGCAACTTCAAGACTTTGACACACTGGTTTATTTGTTGCAGTAGTGTTGATGCTCAGTGCTTACCTATGGCGTTTCTATTGTAGACACCGTGGAAGTCACCAGTGAGTGCAGACTGCAGAACACTCCCTAGCTGGTGGGCGATTACTTTGTTGAAGTCACTGAATGATATGTGTTGATGTTCATGACCTGGGCAAAGATATTGTGCACTGTGTCATTTTTGTGAACGAGGATGGCATCAGAGGTGTGACAGTGTGAGCACAGAGGTGTAGTTCTGGACAAAACAGCAGTTAGTGAAAACTGGTCATCCAAAGAGTACTGATGATGATGTTGTTTCTGGCTTCAGAAATTATATTATTGTAACCGTGTCAATCCTTTGTAACCTAGCTATCTTAAGAGGAATGCACTAATTGTAAGTCGCTCTGGATAAGAATGTCTGCTAAACAACTAAAATGTACAAATAAAATGCTTTGAAATATTACTTTCTTAGAACATAGGAAATATGTCTGTTTGTAAAACATAAATTGTAGGCCTTTATCTGCCAGATTTGTGATGTTTTCCAGTTGCTGAAGCAAGCCTCTTGCCTTTCCAGTGCCATAGGGCTATGTCAGGTGGTTGAGGATGAAGGAATTTGGGTAGTCTTCCCGGAGACACCGAGAGGCGTATGTGCCCACCCTTGACCCTGTGCCCCCTGCCACACTGATCATGTCATGATTCCTGCCATATGGTCATAGCGCTCCACCTCTCTCCTCACTTTTTTAAATATTTTTTATTTATTAACAACAAATCAATACATAAAGCACATGAGGGGACACAAGCATACATAGATTACAAACAATGGACAATCGAGCTAGGGGGTACAATATCATATTACAATTACACAAGGACCTTAAGGGACATGCATATACTTACAATTCTAACAGCTTTTTTGTTAGTAGAGCATTTAACCGTCTTAAAATACAACCACCTCTCTCCTCACGTTGTCCACCACCACCACCTCCTCATGACGTGGTCCATGGACACAGTATCTCCACGCAAAGAAATGAAAACACAGTGTTGTCATATCGGCGCTTCACTTGGTTGGTTGTGTGGTGCGCATGCTCTGTTTAGTAGCCGGTTATGGCGGCGGCGATGTGTGTTTGTCCATGAGGCAGATGAGCGCGAGCTATTCTCACCGACTGAACCTGAACGAAAGCATTGATGGCGGGTGTATTCGACATCGATTTGGATCAGCCGGAGGAAAATGTCTCCGAAGATGAGCTCGAGGAGGTAATTTTCTCGATTCTGTCGGGTGTTGTTGCACGAGTGTTCGATGTAATTGCTGATAGCCATGCTAGCTAGCTATAGGCCCGACGTCTTGGTTTGTTGCCAATGCTTTAGGCCCAATTTTGACAACGCTCCAAGCTAGCTTTCTAACATTAGCTAGCCACAGATCAGCCAGTTAACACTCATGAGCTGTCACTTGTTCTCAGCTGTTGGGAGATAGTAGTTATACAATTCATATATTTGCATACTTTATACGAATATTGAATATTATATTTTCAAGCTTGCTAGACTATGCAGCAAAGGCAAGCGTGCTTTTTGGTTGCTGTCGTGCAACAGTTTATTTTGGTACTTCTGCAGTTTGGAACAATATGGACTGGAGGTCCTTATGTGGACACATGCAAATCCCAATTTGGACCAGATTTAATGATGGGTTATAGTGGACATTCGCCGTTCTAATAGACCTACCTGTGAACTATTTGTGATAGCTAGCTAGTAAATTGGCTGTATAGGACCATGTTTACAGTTTACATGGTATGAACGAACTCTATTCATGCTCTGACAGTTAGCTACCAAGAATGACAATTTTATCATAAACATTTCGTACTCTATTGAACATCTCATGTTCAGTGCCCATTGGCAAGGATTTTGGGCTACACTAAATATCACGTTACATGTTTTTTTGGGTGTAAAATGTTTATCTCCATAAAGATTTGTAAACACAACAAAATAAATGTAAGTTTGGGGTCAATTCCAAAGCTGTCGAGATACAAAAAAAGCTGTCTACAGCTCAAGATCCTCTATCCAGGGTTCTGAAATGTGAACAAAACAGATTTGAATTTAACCTTCTTTCACATGATGGTATACTCTCGCATGTTGGTCTAAGTTGAGTTAATGTTTTAGCTAACATTGCTTTGATTTCAGATGATATCCTTGCGTCTAAGATGTAACTTTTAAAAATAATATAATCAACATTCCTGTTGAATCTAATGAAGTGCTACTGCTGTTATATGGCTCTGCAGTGATTTCAGTTATAAAGCAGATTTATTTTTACAATGTTCTAATTTACATTTTCTGTCATAGGCTCAGATCAACGATTTCATGGACCAGTGCAGCGGCTTTGAATTGTAAGTGTTCACCCTTAGCATTATGGATGCCTGGTAGATTAATAATTATGTTGAGTTGTCACAGTAAATGTACCGTGCCGGTCAGTGAGCATATAGTTACATTACTTCTTTCCCCAGCAATATGGACGACTGTGAGAAGATTGAGATATCTGAGGACAACGTCAACCAAGGAAAAGAGAACATCAGGCCGGAGTGTTTTGAGCTGCTGCGGGTGCTGGGAAAGGGTGGTTATGGAAAGGTACGGTGCTGTTCCCCTGAGAGCCATTTAAAATGTGTTTTCATTGGCCTTTATGAGGTTTTATTAAAATTCCATTTCAAACTTGTCATTATTTGGCCTGGCCCATTGTGTTGAACTGGTTATGCCCTTCTTTTTTTTAGGTTTTTCAAGTTCGAAAAGTTGCTGGAGCAGCATCGGGGAAGATATTTGCCATGAAGGTTTTAAAGAAGGTACCTAAAAAATAATATTCAAAGACACATTTATTTACAATTAGTTCATAATTGGCAGCAGGCATATTCATCAAGTCTCTCAATTTTGTCTCAAACTTAGTAAATATGACAAATAAACATTGTTTTATGTTGCTTCTGTGCAATAATTGGCTTTCCTTGAAGCCTGTTGGTGTTTTTGGTAGTTTGCCATCTTCACTGCTGCAGTCTTGGCATTTCAGAAGCTGTTTCAGTCCATTAGATGTTGCACAATAGATTGTGCTTTTGCTTGATCAGTGAAATGTACTTTAATGAGAGATGCAGTCACATACCACTTCATCAAGATTTGTCCCCTAAGCTATGCTGCAAAAATTCCCTGAAAAGCCAATTGCTTAATTTCGAACAGAAATGTTCTAAGCAACGCTGAATTATATGTTAGCACATTCTTGAAAGTGGTGGCATTTCTAGAACTGATAATGAAGTGTATTTTATCATGTGGCTTTTTGAATGGCAGACTAGCGGTATTAGCATGACTAATGGTCATAAATGTTTTGGGGCCTTGCAGGCTATGATTGTACGCAATGCTAAGGACACGGCCCACACCAAGGCAGAGAGGAACATTCTGGAGGAAGTGAAGCATCCTTTCATCGTGGATCTCATCTACGCCTTCCAGACGGGGGGCAAGCTGTACCTCATCCTGGAGTACCTCAGCGGTCAGTAAATCAGGAGTCACGCAGGCAGTTACATCAAATGACCTATTCACCCAAAGATAAACAAACATCCATTCTTTTCACACTCTTCCTGTTGCTCAAGAGTAGCTGGGCAGTCCAACTGAATCTCTTTACACATTAGCAGTCCCAGTCATGCAGATGGTTTCTCTTATTCTGAGACCAAGGGATGGTTTCACAAAAAATATGATTCAAATCATCTGAATTTGTTGTTTCACACAGGACGTTGGCCTTTGCATGATTTACATGAACACTTAATGGGACTCCTCTGCTCATTGCATCTAACCATAATGTATGTAATAGTGCCTACATCCTGTCCACCATCCCTTCCTGTCTGCTCTAGAGTTACAGAGAAGAATGCACACTATGGTATGTGGAAGTCAGTCAGTCAGAATTCAAAATTAAATGGGTGAAACAGTTAATTTGGTGTAGTCTCCCCACAACTATTTTGTGCAACACTATTATTATTATTGAAAAAAAATTATGTTTGAATTTTGTTGTACTTTTCAGGTGGAGAGCTGTTTATGCAACTGGAAAGAGAGGGGATTTTTATGGAAGACACCGCCTGGTGAGTTGAGATGACAAAAGGCAATGTTGTCATACCAGTCTGTTTTCTTACATCCACTGTATTAAGACACATATTTGGAATAACCTACACCAGTATGTTAGTTGGTGAAAGGGAAAATACTATTTACAAAAGCAGTAAACTTAAGATTAGGTTACCAGGTGTTGGCTGTGTCTGGCACAGAAAATAATTTAGTAAAAATCAGTGTGTGTGTATGTGTACAATGTAAATGTGGTTTCTTATCTGCAGCTTTTACCTGGCAGAAATTTCCATGGCTCTGGGCCATCTGCACCAGAAAGGCATCATCTATAGAGACCTGAAGCCTGAAAACATCATGCTTAACAACCAAGGTAATGCTGGGCAACACCTGTTATATTCAACGCATGTGACTAACATTTAATTTATTCCGCAGGAAATGTAATTTAGAAAATGTTCTGCATGTCCACCTCAAAGTGAAATTGGCTGTAGTGTTTCTGTATTGTGTGTTTTTCCAGGCCATGTGAAACTGACTGACTTTGGGCTGTGTAAAGAGTCCATTCACGGCGGCACAGTCACCCATACTTTCTGTGGCACCATAGAGTACATGTAAGTCACACTTTGTAAAATACACACCCTGTTATTCATGTAAATCTGTTGAAAGCTGCTCTTTTTTATCATGAAAAGATGTGTTAAAAAAACTGTTGTTGTGTCAGGGCTCCAGAGATCCTGATGAGAAGTGGACACAACAGAGCAGTGGACTGGTGGAGTCTTGGAGCGCTTATGTACGACATGCTGACTGGAGCGGTTAGTGCACAACTTCTTTCATAGACTTCTGTTTATAATGACGTAGTTATACAACCACTTCTGTTACAATCAATCAGTGTTGACTAGGGGTGTTGCAGTGACCATATTACTGCCACAATGGCGGTCCCGAGTCATGAAGGCAGTCAAATTCTACGTGACCGTTTAGTCACGGTGATTAGGCTTCTCCAAGCTCTCTGATGCTGCTGATGGTCATTAGTAGCTTACCAAACTTGCTAACTGCCTGGTACTCAGCACACTATTGTCCCTCTAATCACTCTGATTGTGTGAGGAAACAGAGTGATGGCCTCTTATCAAAAGAGGAGGATCCCATCAGCTTTCTATAGGCTAGGTCTACTATATTTATTTATCAACTTTCCTAATATTAAGCACATTGTTTATCTTTACCACAGGAGTATAGCCTACCTGGCTATTTAAGTGCATAGATATATTTTTTCCCGCTGCCCAAGTTTTGAGACAGGTGCATGATAATGGTCCATTCTAAATCAAAACAAATGTCACACATGCTATTAGAATATGTAAAGACGAGATGAAATCAGAATAGTTTGATGGGTGATAATATTAGCATATGTTATTTTTTTTGCAGCTTTTTCTAATCATAGTCGCATACCTCATGTAGCCTACCCTAAAGGCCTATATGTTTTGATACGGTGTGTATCACAACTGAAGTGGCCAAATAACTTCTTAAAATGAAGCACATTAATCTATTTTACAAGGTGTTTAGAGCCTAACTGGCATACATAAGCAGCACCTGAGTTTCAAGTTTGGGGAAGATAATTTTCACCATATAAATGCTCCTTTTTAATAAAAGCATTACATGTATAATCGCATTTGCAGTCACTTTTTGATAATGGTGTTTTCCCGCTAATGGAACATTCGCGCTTATAGCCTACTGCCATGTGCGCATTGCTGCGCTTATAATGTGAAGAAATAGATTATCAATATTTTAAGCTAAACGTTCTGTTGGTCAGTCACATTGTGAAAAAATGTTTTTTTGATGCTAGTGGTTGTATAAATATGGGATCTATCCCATCCCACAACTGTCTCAGACTATGTTTGGAATATTTCTTTCTCGCGCAGAAGGTCAAGTTGACCAATAGCATAGGTACATTTTTGTACTATGGGGATAGTAGATTGACATAGGCTAGTGCTTTTGCTGTTTGTTAGGCCTACTCATCTTGTTAGCTGACAAAGTAAATGTGGAAAGTTCTTCCATTGTCTTCAATATACACCTCTGAATTGGATGAGGACACGTGTAGTTGCGTCCCTGGTGTCTGTCTTCACTTGTAGCCTGTGAGAAAGACCCAATCACGTGATGGAGAGCCATGTTAGTGAGAGGCCCTTCGGATTGCGCAGCACTAAGATAGAATGGAACAAGGCAGCACTCCGGGCCGCAAAAGGCATGGATTTTTTCGGGGTGCATTACAGCCAAAAAGGGGATGCCGCCTGGAAATTCGAGTCATTATCAAGTGCTTGTCAAATTGTGAATGAGAGACTATTGTACAGTCTGCGCAAAAAAAAACAAATCTGAGCTCATGCCTTTCAAGTTACTTTTAAAAAAAGTCGTCATTACTAGTCTCATCATGCAGCCTTACAATATATTAAAAATCTAAACTTATAGCCCAATGTTTGTAGAACTAAAGTTACATTAATAACTCTAAATTAAGCATATAGGAGTACCTATTTATTTGTTAACCGCTCAACACAGAATAGCTGCATGTGCAAATCTTTTGGATAAAATATTTATTTCATTCCGTATTGTTCATACTATAAAATAATGCCACAGAATTCTAAGCAAATCTTGTTTACTGAATGAACTAGTGTAGCCCATAGCCACGTCATGACCTAACATCAAATCAATGTTTTTTGTCACATGCACTGAAAACAACAGGAGTAGACCTTACAGTGAAATGCTTACTTACAAGCCCCTAACCAACAATGCAGTAAAACAAAAAGAGGGAAAATAAATATATATATATATATATATATATATAAGAAATAAAAGTAACAAGTAATTTAAAGAGCAGCAGTAAAATAACAAAAGCGAGACTATATTCAGGGGTGTACGGTACAATGTGCAGGGGCAACGGATAGTTGAGGTAATATGTAATCTACAGTGGCCTGCAAAAGTATTCACCCCCGTTGGCATTTTTCCTATTTTGTTGCCTTACAACCTGGAATTAAAATACTTTTTTTTGTGGGGGGGGTTGTATCATTTGATTTACACAACATGCCTACCACTTTGAAGATGCAAAATTATTTTGTTTGGTCAAACAAACAAGAAATAAGACCAAAAAAAATGAACTTGAGCGTGCATAACTATTCACCCCCCCAAAGTCAATACTTTGTAGAGCCACCTTTGCAGCAATTACAGCTGCAAGTCTCCTTGGGGTATGTCTCTATAAGCTTGGCACATCTAGCCACTGTGATTTTTGCCCATTCTTCAGGGCAAAACTGTTCCTGCTCTGTCAATTTGGATGGGTTCCGCTGTTGTACAGCAATGTTTAAGTCATACCACAGATTCTCAATTGGATTGAGGTCTGGGCTTTGGCTAGGACATTCCATGACATTTAAATGTTTCCCTTTAAACCACTCAAGTGTTGCTTTAGCAGTATGCTTAGGGTCATTGTCCTGCTGGAAGGTGAACCTCTGTCCCAGTCTCAAATCTCTGGAAGACTGAAACAGATTTCCCTGTATTTAGTGCCATCCTTCATTCCTTCAATTCTGACCAGTTTCCCAGTACCTGCTGATGGAAAAACATCCTCACAGCATGATGATGCCACCAAAATGTTCTCGGGTGATGAGAGGTGTTGGGTTTGCACCAGACATATCAAATCATCAAAATCAAATGTATTTATATAGCCCTTCTTACATCAGCTGATATCTCAAAGTGCTATACAGAAACCCAGCCTAAAACCCCAAACAGCAAGCAATGCAGGTGTAAAAGCACGGTGGCTAGGAAAAACTCCCTAGAAAGGCCGAAACCTAGAGAGGAACCAGGCTATGAGGGGTGGCCAGTCCTCTTCTGGCTGTGCCGGGTGGAGATTTATGACAGAACATGGTCAAGATATTCAAATGTTCATAAATGACCAGCATGGTCAAATAATAATAATCACAGTAGTTGTCGAGGGTGCAGCAAGTTAGCACCTCAGGAGTAAATGTCAGTTGGATTTTCATAGCCGATCATTAGGATTATCTCTACCGCTCCTGTTCTCTCTAGAGAGTTGAAAACAGCAGGTCTGGGACAGGTAGCACGTCCGGTGAACAGGTCAAGGTTCCATAGCCGAAGGCAGAACAGTTGAAACTGGAGCAGCAGCACGGCCAGGTGGACTGGGGACAGCAAGGAGTCATCATGCGAGGTAGTCCTGAGGCATGGTCCTAGGGCTCAGGTCCCCCGAGAGAGAGAAAATTGATTAGGAATACGTAAAATGTCAGCCTTGTTCTCCGGCTCCATCTTGTCAATGTAAGAACCACTCAGAGTATGCTGTTCTTTTCTGAAATAGACATTTTCTTCATGTCATGTTTCTTTAGACCTGTCTAAAATGTATTTTTTGTGAAGGTTTACATGGAATTATTAGACTTTAAAATGTACATGTTCCAACGGTCTGCATCAGTGGCTTGTGTGGAAGCCTGGAGATGCTAAATATGTTAATGGTCAATTACTGTGTGATGCCAACAGTTATTTGCTTGACAATCACCGGCTGACAGAATTTCGTGACTGCCACAGCCCTAGTATTGACCCAAGGATATTTTATTTTTCAAATGCAGCCACCCTTCACTGGTGAAAACAGGAAGAAGACCATTGACAAAATCTTAAAATGCAAGCTGAACCTCCCACCCTACCTCACACAAGAAGCCAGAGATCTCCTGAAAAGGGTGACTATTTGTTTAACATATTTTACCATTTTATTTTAATTTTGGTTATCGCATATGTATTTATACTAGTTCTTGTTTTTCAGCTTCTGAAGAGAAATGCCTCATCAAGACTTGGAGCAGGGGCTGGAGATGCTACAGAGGTGCAGGTGAGAACAAGAGAAGGAGTGGAACATTTTTGGATGGAGTGACTTGATGCTACCAAGACAAATGTAACCTCAACCTTGAGTTTGAGATTCTACCCCATTCTGGCAAGCAACACTTTGTCTCTAGCCTCTGATCACAATACAACAAAAGATTACCCTAAATAGAAGTATTCAAAAGTGATAGGGGACTGGGAAGTATTGAAATTAAAATGCTATTGTTATAATATTTTGTTTGCTAATCTTCCCTTAGGCTCATCCCTTCTTCCGACACATTAACTGGGAAGAGCTCCTGGCCAGGAAAGTGGAGGCTCCATTCAAGCCTTTCCTGGTAAGCAGAAGAGCTTCTGTTTGTTTTAAGCAACCTTTCCAGCTCTCAAAGGCATTAGCCTCTGTAACATACCTGATCTCTTGTATCCATAGCAATCTGCTGAAGATGTGAGCCAGTTTGACTCCAAGTTCACCAGCCAGACACCAGTAGACAGCCCAGACGACTCTACGCTTAGTGAAAGCGCCAACCAAGCCTTTCTGGTAAGACTGCTACATACAGTGCCTTGCGTAAGTATTCGGCCCCCTTGAACTTTGTGACCTTTTGCCACATTTCAGGCTTCAAACATAAAGATATAAATCTGTATTTTTTGGTGAAGAATCAACAACAAGGGGGACACAATCATGAAGTGGAACGACATTTATTGGATATTTCAAACTTTAACAAATCAGAAACTGAAAAGTTGGGCGTGCAAAATTATTCAGCCCCCTTAAGTTAATACTTTGTAGCGCCACCTTTTGCTGCGATTACAGCTGTAAGTCGCTTGGGGTATGTCTCTATCAGTTTTGCACATCGAGAGACTGACATTTTTTCCCATTCCTCCTTGCAAAACAGCTCGAGCTCTGTGAGGTTGGATGGAGAGCATTTGTGAACAGCAGTTTTCAGTTCTTTCCACAGATTCTCGATTGGATTCAGGTCTGGACTTTGACTTGGCCATTCTAACACCTGGATATGTTTATTTTTGAACCATTCCATTGTAGATTTTGCTTTATGTTTTGGATCATTGTCTTGTTGGAAGACAAATCTCCGTCCCAGTCAGGTCTTTTGCAGACTCCATCAGGTTTTCTTCCAGAATGGTCCTGTATTTGGCTCCATCCATCTTCCCATCAATTTTAACCATCTTCCCTGTCCCTGCTGAAGAAAAGCAGGCCCAAACCATGATGCTGCCACCACCATGTTTGACAGTGGGGATGGTGTGTTCAGGGTGATGAGCTGTGTTGCTTTTACGCCAAACATAACGTTTTGCATTGTTGCCAAAAAGTTTCATCTGACCAGAGCACCTTCTTCCACATGTTTGGTGTGTCTCCCAGGTGGCTTGTGGCAAACTTTAAACAACACTTTATGGATATCTTTAAGAAATGGCTTTCTTCTTGCCACTCTTCCATAAAGGCTAGATTTGTGCAATATACGACTGATTGTTGTCCTATGGACAGAGTCTCCCACCTCAGCTGTAGATCTCTGCAGTTCATCCAGAGTGATCATGGGCCTCTTGGCTGCATCTCTGATCAGTCTTCTCCTTGTATGAGCTGAAAGTTTAGAGGGACGGCCAGGTCTTGGTAGATTTGCAGTGGTCTGATACTCCTTCCATTTCAATATTATCGCTTGCACAGTGCTCCTTGGGATGTTTAAAGCTTGGGAAATCTTTTTGTATCCAAATCCGGCTTTAAACTTCTTCACAACACTATCTCGGACCTGCCTGGTGTGTTCCTTGTTCTTCATGATGCTCTCTGCGCTTTTAACGGACCTCTGAGACTATCACAGTGCAGGTGCATTTATACGGAGACTTGATTACACACAGGTGGATTGTATTTATCATTAGTCATTTAGGTCAACATTGGATCATTCAGAGATCCTCACTGAACTTCTGGAGAGAGTTTGCTGCACTGAAAGTAAAGGGGCTGAATAATTTTGCAAGCCCAATTTTTCAGTTTTTGATTTGTTAAAAAAGTTTAATATCCAATAAATGTCGTTCCACTTCATGATTGTGTCCCACTTGTTGTTGATTCTTCACAAAAAAATACAGTTTTATATCTTTATGTTTGAAGCCTGAAGTGTGGCAAAAGGTCGCAAAGTTCAAGGGGGCCGAATACTTTCGCAAGGCACTGTATCTTGTTAGAAATGACATGTTTTTATTTTTTACAGCTATTTATTTTGTAACATACACATTACACTTTTTTAAATAGCAAGAATAAGGTAATTTGATATACATTACATCTAGATATGACTGAAAACGTAATGTATAAGTACTATTATAGAACATGAGCATTTAAACCCACCCCTCGGCTACTCTCCATCCTACCTATTCCCCGTAAACCGCCCTCTTATGATTTCCATAAGCCATATATTTTTCAGCTGTGCTGTGATGTTTCACATAAATTCGGAACCTGTCTTATCGCGTAGTACATGTGTTTGTATTAATTTTGCTCATTAGACAAAATCATGTTATGACAGAATTCACCTTAATTTCTCCTTATACCTTGGTAGGCAGTACTGGTGACAGTAACCCCTCTGTCATTGCTCCTGCAGGGCTTTACGTATGTTGCTCCATCAGTACTGGAAAATGTAAAGGAAAAGTTCTCATTCGAGCCAAAAATCCGCTCACCCCGACGGTTTTTGGGGAGCCCAAGAACACCAGTCAGGTATTCTGTCATTTCAGCCTCTTCAGCTGTTCCTACATATCTTGTACAACATTGAGTATGCCACATCACCACATAGTCAGGGTATGTCCTTTATTCCTTTTCAGCCCTCTCAAGTTCTCTGCCGGTGACGTGTGGCCCCGGGGCCCATTGATGCCCGGCGGATCCTCTCTATGTCTCCAGTCGCCACAGGAGCAGGTCATGTATGTGTCAACCCCAGAACAGATGGATGTGCAGGCCAGCTCTGAGGCCTCAGCCCCCCTACCCATCCGCCAGCCTACTGGGTCCAACCTGTCCCAGTTCAAACAACAGGCCTACCCCGTCATGGCCAAGAGGCCCGAGCATTTACGCATGAACCTATGACCAGCAGCTCATCTTAGAGGATTTTTTTTCTTTGTTGATAATTATTCTTTATTTTTTAAGATAAGGACACTAGAGACGATGAAACTCTAAATTTCACTTCTACACACACACCATCACTACCTGAAGTATCCCCAAGGCTGTAACCTCCAGTGTGCTGCAGCTGAGCTCGGCAGACTCGGCCACTCCCTCAGGTCCCCTTGACCTCTGCAGCCTGACCCCTAACAGGACTGGACCAGCGGGACGGGGCATCACTATGGATATTTAACTTTTTTTTTTATTACTCCATCCTACCACAAAAAAAAAGGAATGAGATAAAACGTATCAAATGTGACCCATCACAATTCACAGTAACGTGCTGTATATAAAACATCATCCAAAGTCCTTCATGTTAGATGATTAACTGCTGATGAGGAATGAATTGCTTCCACTGAACACTTGGGAGATTTGACAGTATTTCATGAAGGTTGCTTCCTGGCTCAGGATGAAATCATACAAATGATTGTTAATTGAAAACATATATGATTGGGAGGGGTATCAATAAGCTGAGTTTCTGAATATAGCTTTATGTCTTAAGTATTTTACAAAAGGGATACATCTACTGTGCTATATCAATTCATGAGGGCCTCAATAAAAATACATGTTTACTTTTTACATTTTGAATTACTAACTGAATGTGGACTTTTGGTTATTACATTTGTATTATTTTACTGATAGAATGTTGTTGGGTAAGAACTAAATGAGTACATGCATATCCTCTATAATATTAAACAATATGCACCACACTAAAATGAATAACTCTGTCATAGTGTATTTTTTATTTTTGGGAAGGTACCATTTGCTTAGTGGGACTAGAATTACTGTGACAAAGTCCAAGGACTATGACCTACACTACCGGTCAAAAGTTTTAAGACCTACTCATTCAAGGTTATTCTTTATTTGTATTATTTTCTACTTTGTAGAATAATAGTGAAGACATCAAAATAATGAAATAACACATATGGAATCATGTAGTAACCAAGAAAGTGTTAAACAAATTAAACTATTTTAGATTCTTTAAAGTAGCCACCCTTTACATTGAGAGCTTTGCACACTATTGGCATTCTCTTAACCAGCTTCACCTGGAATGCTTTTCCAACAGTCTTGAAGGAATTCCCACATGTGCTGAGCACTTGTTGGCTGCTTTTCCTTCACTCTGTGATCCGGCACATCCCAAACCATCTCAATTTGGTTGAGGTTGGGTGATTGTGGAGGCAACATCATCTGAGCAAGCACTCCATCACTCTCCTTGGTAAAATAACCCTTACACAGCCTGGAGGTGTGTTGGGTCATTGTCCTGTTGAAAAACAAATTATCTTCCCACTAAGCCCAAACCAGATGGGATGGTGAAATTGCTGCCGAATGCTCTGTTAGCCATGCTGGTTAATTGTGGCTACCAGAGCCTTGAATTCTAAATAAATCATCAACAATGTCACCAACAAAGCACCCCCACACTATAACACCACCTCCTCCATGCTTTACGGTGGGAAATACACATGCAGAGGTCATGTGTTCACCCACACCTGTCTCACAAAGACACTGCGGTTGGAACCAAAAATCTCAAGTTTGGACTCCAGACCAAAGGACAAATTTCCACCAGTTTAATGTCCATTGCTTGTGTTTCTTGGCCCAAGTAAGTCTCTTCTTGTTATTGGTGTCCTTTAGTAGTGGTTTCTTTGCAGCAATTTGACCATGAAGGCCTGATTCACAGTTTCCTCTGAACAGTTGATGTTGAGACGTCTGTTACTTGAACTCTGAAGCATTTATTTAGGCTGCCATTTCTGAGGCTGGTAACTCTAATGAACTTATCCTCTGGAGCAGAGGTAACTCTGTCTTCCTTTCCTGTGGCGGTCCACATGAGAGTCAGTTTCATCATAGCGCTTTGTGGTTTTTGAGACTGCACTTGAAGAAACTTTCAGTTCTTGAAATGTTCCATATTGACTGACCATGTCTGAAAGTAATGATGATGGACTGTCATTTCTCTTTGCATATTTGAGCTGTTCTTGCCATAATATGGACTTGGTATTTTACCAAATAGGGCTATCTTCAGGGCTATTAACTTTAATGAGTAGGTGTTCTAAAACTTTTGACCGGTAGTTGTAGACTTTAAAAAGTGTTAAACCTCATCTGGTTTGTATGCTGCCTAGATTATATTGTGCTGCGTGGTCAACCTTGGCATAAAGTAAATATGGCCAGTTCAAGTAACTCAGCATTCCAGCCTGTTGTACCAGCTCTCCTTGAATAATATTTGCCAGTGTCAACAACCTCATGTATGAATTATTTGACGTCATCTTCACTGTGGAAGAGGATGTCTTCTATGCTACTATCCCTTCTAAACCAGCAGTAGCCAGTCTGAGAGCCAGGAGGGGTGGCTGCTGCCAATTTCTGTAAAAATACATGTATCTTACTGGTGCTACTGCCACACGGTGATAAGTGGTACTGCATGACTAGGTGCACTTGTTTGGATTTTGCCAGATAAAAACAGTGATACAGACACTTTTTATTTGAGACTCATAATGAACCATATATTTTGTGAAATTAATAAATGTCATCTTTTGCTTTTTCAAACGTATTGAAGATTTTATTTGATGAAAAGTGGATGTATTGATGTTCTGGTTGGTATTTGAATTCCCATGCCGACTAGGTGAAAAACTATTGTCTGTGCCCTTGAGCAACCCTAATTGCAGTGGTAAGTCGCTCTGGATAAGAGCAGTAGTGGAAAAAGTACCCAATTGTCATACTTGAGTAAAATTATAGATACCCTAACAGAAAGTTACTCAAGTAAAAGTGAAAGTCACCCAGTAAAATAGTACTTATTTGGTTTTAAATATACTTAAGTATCAAAAGTAAATGTAATTGCTCACATATACTTAGATATCAAAAGTAAATGTAATTGCTCAAATATACTTAAGTCTTAAAAGTATAAATCATTTAAAATTCCTTAAATTAAGCAAAGCAGGTATACCTAGAAATGTTACGGATAGACAGGGTCACACTCCAACACTCAGACATTATTTACAAAAGATGCCTTTGTGTTTCGTGAGTCCACCAGACCATAGGCAGTAGCGATGACCACATGTTCTCTTGATAAGTGTGTCAATTTCACAATTTCCCTGTCCTGCTAAGCATTTAAAATGTAACGAGTACTTGGGTTTGTCAGGGAAAATGTAGGGAGTAAAAAGTACAATATTTTCTGTAGGAATGTAGTGAAGTAAAAGTTGTCAAAATATAAATCGTACAGATACCCCAACAAACTACTTAAGTAGCACTTTAAAGTATTTTGACTTAAGTACTTTACACCACTGGATAAGAGCATCTGATAAATGACTTAAGACCTATGTGTCTTGAGGAGGGTTACCTGCGATGTTCAGGTGCAGCCTCAGGACTGGCTTGGGCCAGGATGAGAGGTTATGTTTTTACTATTTCCATTAAGCACAGAGCATTAGAGTTTCCCTGTTGGACAGACAAACTCAAGGTCAGCATTCTCATCACATTCTCCCAGGTATTCCTTATCTCACCTTCCCATATATTTCCCATATATTCTAGTTGGCAGCAGCACCCATATCTAGGATGCACACAAAATTGATATAGAAATAGCCACTGTATGTTATTGATAGTAGTAGGTGTTATTTATAAAAACAGATTTATATTATATCTATATATCTATCCCTTCTAGGTATTCAGTACAAGGGTATACCTAGAAATGCTTCATCTAATATATATATATATATATATATATATATATATATATATTATATATATTTTTTAATTGCCAGGGAAAACTCCAAAAGGCTTGCTATAATGGCAGCTAATAATACAATGCAGTTGTTTTAGATTATAGCTGACTGGAGCCTGAAAGCGTGCTGATCATTATAGGCTGAGATTTGCCTGATACAAATATCTCACTGGTTTGATCAGTAAACTCAGCGACGAGCCATCAGTTATAGTTTGACCCCCCCCCCCCCCCCCCCCCCCGCTTTTTTTCCCCGTTACCACACATTGGCCAATGGGAGTTGGGAGGCAGAGTTGTCCTCCTGGCCGCCATTAAAGAATTCAATCCATGAATTCAAATGGAAACCTGCCGGACCCGAGAATCAGTGAACGCAAATGCTTAACCTTACTGGACATTTACATCATGAATTCAGTATTTGAGTGAAAGTTTTTATAGTTTTATCGGATTCCGGCGACTATGTGGAATAGAAGGGTGGTGTTAGCTAACAGTTTTATTTAGTCTGAGTTGGCTATGTTAGCTAGCGAAACTCGGAAGAAGGGGAGAGTTTCTTTGCTCTGAAATTGTTTAAGATTACTAATAGATCACTTTATGGTGAGGTTGTGGTATGGTTCGTGTATATATTTTATTAAATGCATTGTGTAGTAAAGTAAGAAGACGGACTCGAAGTTTGGTTGATGAATTTGTTAGCGTAGAAAGCTAACTAGTTGTGTTAGCTGGCTATCAAGACAGCGATATTGTTTAGCTAGCGTAGTGGCTAGCAATCATCAACCGGTTGTATAAATAACTAGCCAGTTAGCATCTTAGTTTTATGGGGTATTTGACTAAATACTCTATCCAGATTAAATAGCTTAAAACTTAGCTGAATATTGCTGCTCTTTGTAACTGAGACGATGGATTGTTCAACCACTCTGTGAGGATGAGTTCATGTTTTGTACCAAACGGGGCCAGTTTGGAGGACTGCCACTCCAACCTATTTTGCCTGGTAAGTGATTAAACTCGCTGTTAGCATGCTAACGTTAGCTAGCTCAAACTGAGGCCAGAAAGCCATTTTGGCTAGCCAGTCAGCAAGCTAAACCGCTTGACTACAGCTGACTCTGGAGGCGTCAAGGCCTGTTCTAGATTGCTGGCTAATGCAATTTTGCAAGTGCGCTAACGTTAGCTAGCTAATATTAATATTGGTTGATATGTTAGTTTATAGCAACTAAAGTTCCCAGATTAAAAAACAACAAAAATACTTAGTTACCTATAATCATGTCGCTCACTAGCTAGCTAATGTTGGCTAACTGGCTTGCTAGGTTCAGTTTGTTTTGTGATGTCTGTCATTGTGAGATTTGTTTATTATTCGTCACATCAGCACCATTAGCTATGTATTTGACTGCAATTTGATATATACAACTAGTTAGCAACTAGTCATAGTGTTCCTTGTTTGTTTACAACTTGATGCTTGGCTAGGTAGCTAGCTAGTTATGGCTAACTTTTTAGGCCAACAATATCATGAGTCAGCCTATGATTATGTCTACAGTATTGTTTTCTTCAGTGAGCATTCCTATTGCCAATGCTGTAAACTACAACTCACGATTCTACTGAGTTTTACACGTCCTCATTGTAGTATTATGTGGTACTACTCCCTTATGGATAGAACTTTAAGCAGGGTACCCAGATAAGTGTACATAATATCAACTATAGTCTACTAGTTATTTTTTTATTTAACCAGGTAGGCCAGTTGAGAACAAGTTCTCATTTACAACTGCGGCCTGGCCAAGATAAAGCAAAGTAGTGTGACAAAAACAAATAGTTTTAGTGATTCTGAAACTGTTTATTTTATTGAAACTAGGATAAAATATCTTGTCATATTTTGAATTGGTACTATATTATTTCTCTGGCAAATGTGTTGCATAGCATTCAAAGGAATTCTAGGAAATATCCATTGGCACTAAATACTTTGATAGAAAGTAATTTCCCACCCTTTGAACTCTGAAGACTAATGAGTTGGAAGGTTAGGTTGCACAGAAGGAACAGGTGCATTCCTTTACATTTTGTATTTGGAGGTGCTTCACACTGATTGGATAGTGCGGTTGGTAAAGTTGTCAGGCTACTACTGCACTGCTTTGCATTCAGCGGGCTTGCAGCCCCTCTCTGGGCTAATCCCAAATGGACCCTATGCACTTTTGGAGATCTGAAAGGATTTGGTTGGTATAAGCAATATGGTGAAACTTCCACCTAGCCTATCGGATGGCAAGGTGGAGCTAGTACCATATTCTTTGCACCTGTCAAATCTTGTCAAAGTGCACAGGGTGTAGTGTTTATTTGGGATTGGGCCTCTGTCTCAGCTCTTTTTTTCTCACCCTGTCCCCCAGGCTGACCTGACTGGGATAAAATGGCGGCGTTTTGTGTGGCAGGGGCCCACTTCCTCGCCCATCCTGTTCCCTGTGACGGAGGAGGACCCCATCCTGTGCAGCTTCAGCCGGTGCCTAGCGGCCGATGTGCTAAGCGTGTGGCGAAGGCACCACACCCCGGGTCGCCGCGAGCTCTGGCTCTTCTGGTGGGGGGATGACCCCAGCTTCGCCGAGCTCATCCACCACGAGCTGTCAAGTAAGGGCTAGCCTCTGCCACAGGAAGGGTTGCTTGTTGCTCACATAGCATTGGAGTTAGGATGAACTCTCAGTTGACACTTGGGAGAGGGGCTGCAAGTGTCATGCAAATGGGGAGAGACACTGCTCAGTTGAGGACCCACAGTAGTCCACAGCCTGACACACTTCAATGACTGAAATTATCTTTCATTACCAAAAGATGCAAGTAGTTTACATGTTGGGCCTACAGTTTTGAGTTCTGCCTGTTTGCACATCACGATACCAGTCATATGAATGCTTAAATTCTATCTCCCATCAGCTTTTTCATTGGGGTCGCAGCTCCTGTTAAAGTAGTTAGCTTTACCCTGTAGGGAGCTAAGGGGTTGCCTGGTGGCTAGATCTTAAAGGCCTTGCCACTGACAAAGCAAAACAACAACAAAATTATCTTCATGATGATGTGGGTGGTAACACTTTGGTTCTTGAATGTCAAATATCTTGAAGGCGAGACCGCTTGACTTCTGTTTTTGAGTGGAGTTCCCTTTAACATATTATTTACATGGTTGCATAATGTGTTACGTTTTATTGTAAACATTGGCAGATGGTCAAAAATTCCCATCCTATCTTTTTTCTGAAGTGTTTGAACCCATGGCAAAAAGTAACACCGCCAATTATTGAGTTCTTGTTTACAGTTGTGATGTTGATGGAGCATTCAGCGGGTATCTAACTGTCTTTTCTCTCTTCCTGGCTCAGGTGAGGAGGACGGCGAGTGGGAGAGTGGCTTGTCCTATGAGTGCCGTACACTCCTGTTCAAAGCTGTCCATAACCTTTTGGAGCGTTGCCTCATGAACCGCAGCTTTGTCCGTATTGGCAAGTGGTTTGTCAAGCCCTACGAGAAGGATGAGAAGCCTGTCAATAAGAGGTAAGAGTCCCCATAATTATCCCCTTCTGTAACCAGTGCATTGATATCTTCATCAGTATTGCAGAGTGCTCTGTTGACTGTTTCTAGTAAGTGTATACAGCAGGTCAACGAGTCATCCTGATCAGTGTACTTCCTTATTGATTTTAGAAATGCATTGCACTGGATTAAAATGTCTTGTCAAGAAAAGTAAATTGGTTGGATACAAATGTAGGCCTACAGTAAATTGGTTGGATACAAATGTAGGCCTACAGTAAATTGAGTGGATGCCAATCAAAGTTGTTCATGACATGCATTGGTGTCTATTGTGAAATTCAGCCGTTTCTTAGTGTGATAGTTTTCCTCTTACTTGATGTTCGGGCGTATGCTTTCTAACACAGGCCATAGAAATGTAGACACTTTGTCATTTACTCCCTATCTGACACTTTTGTCCCTTATGGTTTATTCTTGAAAGAAACCCTGAGGTAAATTGTATAGATGGATTCATTGAAATCCACCTAGGACACTTGGCTCTTCAAAGGTAGCATGTGTATAGTTCATGTCTGCTTCAGTATTCTTTTCTGTTAATAGCCCGGCTGGATTACTTGGATGTCTAGAGTTTCCTGTTCCTGTTGTCCGTAGAGTATTTGTCAGTACAGGTGAATGTATACTTGTTCACGTGAGTCAGCCTGCACAGATTATTTGATCGATTTCCAAAAAAACTACAACACTACCATTAAGTTAATTTGGAAAGATTAGGGAGTCTATGCCTGTCTCAGGCTGAACAAGCAGCAGATTGTTTTTGTTCTGCTGCTGAGAGTAGACATGCATACTGTATTAATTATTGCCCTGTTATGCGTGAGCATGCTTCAGTTCGGCTAGGCCAACCGAACAAGTGTGCTCGCATACTCCCTTAAAATATCTTCTCTTCAAAATCTAGAAAAAAACGTCAATAGTACGTACTGTTTGTCCATTTTGAGACAATGTAGCCAGTATACACCTCCTCAAAATTGTCAGAATTAATCTAAGAACTCAATAAATCCGTCATTAATTTTGACGTTTTTGCAGAGATAATTTTAGTCGCCCAGTTTTACATGAAATATGTTTGGTGCAGTATTTGTCAATGTAAAAATGAGTAGTCTCTCCTTGAATGGCAACATCATTTATTGAAGAATCGCTACTATTGACCAATCACAGATGAAGAACCGAATGGTTCTTTAAGGGGAATGACATCATCACAGTTTTGGCTTCCCCCTGCACTTGAATGGGGCCTGGGGGAATCCTGGAGTGTCCTGAGGAGCTAATTTGAGCCCTGTCTGTTTTGCCTGCCCTAGTAATTCAAGCAGTTCTGCTGTTTTAAGCATTTCCGTTTTGCTCTGTTAATTTCAGAGCCCCCACCTCATACACACGGGAGAGTGAGATAGAATTGAGGTGATCACAATGCATGTTCACTGGGGGGTTAAGGTGTCACGATGTGTTTACGGGTGTGAAGTGTTTGAGAATTGGCCCCTTGGCCTCCAATGTTCTGGATGAAGGCATCTACAAGTGGGTGTTGAAGCAGAGCAGTGCCTGCTTGGACTTGGTGAAAATGAGAGTGGGTGGGGGTGTGAGTGAGATCCAGCGGTCTCACTGTCGCCTGTACTCTCTGTCTGGTAAACAGGGCTGTCTTTGGAACATGCTGAATCTGCACTGTGGTTTTACACCAACCATGTCAACAGGAACTGTTTTGGTATGTTTAGCCGCTTGGCTGTGCAGCACTCGTGAGGAAATAAAGCCTTGTTGTTTAACATTTCAATTTCATAATAGTCTATTTTTAACAAGGCCTATTTAAGGAATGTTGGTGTTTTGGAGGAGCACTTTTAACTGAAACTAAAATAATCTTCTGTCTTGTCCATGCTGGTTGAAGGCCAGGGCTCAGGCCTCACTGATAACTTTCCTCACAGTAAGCAGGCATTGGCACCTGGAGGTATATTTTAATGACCTAGAAGTGCACAACAAATATGTGAGGAATGTTGTTGCCACTCCGGTCCTCACTCCCTTCCCTGCTCTCCTTTTCTCTCAACCCTCACACCCATCCTCTGACCCATTCATGGACAATCAGCTTTTTCTGTGGTGCAGACATGGTCCTGTTGCTCTAGGAACAGACCAATAGCCTGTCATATAGTCTTCAATTTATATGTGACTGGTGTATTTCTGGTATGTTGAGACTATTATCCTTTCAGCAACGTAATGTAGCTGCTATCTATGTGACACAGACTGTAAAAGTTTTGATTGTAAAGATTTGTTTGAAAATGGTAACCCTGTCCGGTGCCAACATTCCCATCTTTGATTCAACATTATAGCAAATCAAGGTTTGTTTAATGACTTGACTGGAAAGGTTTCTGCTGTTGTAATCCTTGACGGCTGCCTAAATCCAAAGTAGATTGATTACATTTTGAGATGAAAACCACGTTGTGTATACTAAAGTGACTAAAACCAGAGAGAAGGTATGTAGAAAAGATAATAGACCTACAGTGCCTTGGGAAAGTATTCAGACCCCTTGACTTGTTCCACATTTTGCCTTATTCTAAAATTGATTAAATAAAAGTTATTCCTCTTCAATCTACACACTACCCCATAATGACAAATTAAAAACCTGTATTCAGACCCTTTACTTGTTGAAGCAGCAATTTACAGCCTAGAATCTTCTTGGGTATGACACTATAAGCTTGGCACACCTGTATTTGGGGAGTTTCTCCCATTCTTCTCTGCAGATCCTCTCAAGCTCTGTCAGGTTGGATGGGGAGCGTCGCTGCACAGCTATTTTCAGGTCTCTCCAGAGATGTTTCGATTGGTTCAAGTCCGGGCTCTGGCAGGGCCACTCAAGGACATTCAGAGACTTGCCCGAAGCCACTCCTGCGTTGTCTTGGCTATGTGCTCAGGGTTGTTGTCCTGTTGGAAGGTGAACCTTCACCCCAGCCTGAGGTCCGGAGCGCTCTGGAGCAGGTTTACATTGAGGTTCTCTCTGAACTTGGATCCGTTCATCTTTCACTTGATCCTGAGTAGTATCCCAGTCCCTGCCGCTGAAAAACATGATGCTGCCGCCATGCTTCACCATAGGGATGGTGCCAGGTTTCCTCCAGACTTGACGCTTGGCATTCAGGCCAAAGAGTTCAATCTTTGTTTCATCAGACCAGATCATCTGGTTTCTCATGGTCTGAGAGTCTTTAGGTGCCATGTGGCAAACTCCAAGTTGGCTGTCATGTGCCTTTTTCTGAGGAGTGGCTTCCGCCTGACCACTATACCATAAAGGCCGGATCGGTGGAGTGCTACAGAGATTGTCTTTCTGGAAGTTTCTCCCATCTCCACAGAGGGACTCTGGAGCTCTGTCAGAGTGAACATCGGTTGTTGGTTACCTCCCCCACCAACGCCCTTCTCCCCCGATTGCTCAGTTTGGCTGGGCGGCCAGCTCTTCGAGGAGTCTTGGTGGTTCTAAACATCTTCCCTTTAAGAATGGAGGCCACTGTGTTCTTGGGGACCTTCAAGGGTCAGAATACTTTACAAAGCGCTGTGTATATATTTTTATAATAAGCTTTGAGTACTACAATCACCAAAATAAAAGCTTGTCAATCAGGGAGAATTGATCATTCCAAAAACAATGAATTTAACAGTATTGATTTTGTTTTGAGCATAAGAACACTGCATTAGCCATAGCAAAATGCATATAACTGCAGTAAATTAGCTTTTAAACTATAACATTTTCTCTTCGCTCCATTGCAGAATATGTAGTATAGGCCCAAATTAGCTTTTAAACTTCAAAAAATGATCATCGCTCCATGGAGAAAATGGTAGAATTGCAGGAAATTGTGTAGAGAATTTCAGTTCCGACCACGTCCATTGCCATACCCCCTGCCACACCCACCACCTAAGCTCCTTTTCCATCGAGGAAAAACAAATGGGAATAGTTTGGGTTTTTAATCACTACGTTTACTGTTAGCTGTTCAGTGCACGTATAACATGGGTGAGCCTCGGGGAGAAGGACTGTAGTTTTCATTTGGCTGTAGTATCCTGTCACCTCCCTGTTCAACTCTGTTTAATTGCGCATTCTTTTGCATTTATGAAACCTGTCATTAAAGGAGTGGTTCTGCAGGTGTTGAAGACAGACCACTTCTCAGTTCCTATGCTTCCTGGCTGAAGTTTTGGTCACTTTTGAATGCTGGCGGTGCTTTCACTCTAGTGGTAGCATGAGACGGAGTCTACAACCCACACAAGTGGCTCAGGTAGTGCAACTCATCCAGGATGGCACATCAATGCGAGCTGTGGCAAGAAGGTTTGCTGTGTCTGTCAGCGTAGTGTCTAGAGCATGGAGGCGCTACCAGCAGACAGGCCAGTACATCAGGAGACGTGGAGGAGGCTGTAGGAGGGCAACAACCCAGCAGCAGGACCGCTACCTCCGCCTTTGTGCAAGGAGGAGCACTGCCAGAGCCCTGCAAAATTACCTCCAGCAGGCCACAAATGTCCATGTGTCTGCTCAAACGGTCAGAAACGGACTCCATGAGGGTGGTATGAGGGCCCGACGTCCACAGGTGGTGGGTTGTGCTTACAGCCCAACACCGTGCAGGACGTTTGGCATTTGCCAGAGAACACCAAGAGTGGCAAATTCACCACTGGCGCCCTGTGCTCTTCACAGATGAAAGCAGGTTCACACTGAGCACATGACAGACGTGACAGTCTGGAGACGCCGAGGAGAACGTTCTGCTGCCTGCAACATCCTCC